>NW_021147025.1:0-25000 GCF_002837175.3 Physeter macrocephalus
TCCTCGGCTTCCCCAGCCCAGACGGGAGGCAGCCTATGGGGCACGTGTACAGGTAGCAGACGCTCAAAGGATCCGAAGCTGATGAGCCTGGAGCAGCCTTCCGAGAGTCTATCCGTGTGGAGGGGACTGAGACGGGGGAGATGAGGCACAGCGGTCCTAATTGCATTTCATGACCCGGTGCTCCTGATATAGAGGCCACCCATCCTCTAGCCTGACTGTTTCTCCTCCCCTGACTCCTTCCCTCCCCGGCCCCGCTGCGGCCTACCATCACGTCCCCGCCAGTCTGGCCCAGGGGGCCCCAATCTGCACCTTTGAAGCTGAGGAGGTCAAAGGGAGAGGCTGCTCTGACCTCTTTGGCTAAGGGCCTTCCTTCTGTATCCAGATGGTAGGTTTTGGGGAGGGAGTTGACAGCCCCAGACTCCCTGGGACCTAGGCCCATGGGCACCCTGCCAGGGTGAAGAACAAGAGCTTGAAAAGACTGGGCCTGTGGGTCCCTGGGAAACGGTACGAGGGAGGTGCGATGGGTGAGGATGAGCTCTCCTCTGTCTTCCTGGTCTTGTCCCAGCATCGGGAAAGCACTCCCAGCCTCTTCTGAAAACGATCGGTATAAACGAGTGTGAGGCAGTTCGGTGTCTCTGAGCGGCCGTGCGAGTGGAACTTCGGATCCAAATGAGCAGTTTGAGTGTGTGTGTGTGTGTGTGCGCGTGTGTGTGCTGTGTGCCCGGGGGCCTCAGCACATCCGCCAGGCCTGAGAGAGTGTATGCGGGGGAGGTTATCTATGTGGACTGACCCACCTGGGTCCTTCACAGAGGAGAACCCACCTCTGGAAGTAGAAACAGGCTGAGATCCTCATGGGACGGGGAGGATGTTGGAGCCAGAGTTATTTTTGCATTCTTTAGGTTTGGGGCGCAGACCTGAAGGAAGCCGGAGAGGCTGCCCTACCGAGGATGGCTTGAGTGGGGGGTCAGCGAAGAGGCAGGGGCCGGACCTGATGACCCGATGAGCCCTCCCTCACTCAGATGGCCCCATCCGTGTCCCGGGGCCTCCTGGGATCCAGCACAGGCCCCTCTCGTTTCCCAGGAGCATCGCAGCCGGAGCAGTGAAGAAGGAGGCTTTGCTGACTTCTGTGATCTTGATTCCGCGCCCTCCCCACTTGCATAAGGGAAGCATCTGCACTGCTCCGTCGTCTTTGCCCCTGAGAGCCAGCCTTTAAAATGACCTGCTTCTTCCGGCCGGCTGCAGCCGGAGTCCGAGAGGCCCTGGAGGGATGTGCTCCATTTCCACTTTCCCAGTGAGGGGGCGGGGGGAGGCACTCTTCCCTCCCCTTCCCCCAGTCCCGCTTGCACTTCCCTGGCTGCCAGCAAAGCCCATGCTGGCTGGATGGATTGACTTGTTGGGGAGAGTATTTATTTTAAGAGGCATTTCACCTCGGGTTTTTTTTGTTTTTTGTTTTTTTTAGAATTTTAGAATTTTATTTTCTTTATTTTTTTGTACAGCAGGTTCTTATTAGTTACCTATTTTATACATATCAGTGTACATATGTCAATCCCAATCTCCCAATTCATCTCACCACCCGCCCCCCACCTTCCCCCCTCGGTGTCCATACGTTTGTTCTCTGTATCTGTGTCTCTATTTCTGCCCTGCAAACCTCACCTCGGGTTTTGATGTGCTTGGCTTATTACCCATAAATATCAACTAACAGAAGAGGGGGTGGCCTCTGGGAGGAGAAGTGGATGTTTTGGAGGGAGGGCGAGAGCTGACATAGTCCCAGGGGAGACGAGGGAACAGTTCACATAACTGGCCTGAGACCTGAACCCCTACTGTGCTCTGGCGCCGGGCAGTGCATACAGTCGGTGCCCTTGAGGATCTGGGGCTAGCTGAGCAGTCAGGGTACAAGGGGGCAGATGAGGGTGTGCAGAGGGGGCGTGATTAAGGACCGGGGTTTGCAAGGGGCTTCACGGAGGGGTGACTTGAGAGGTCTTGTCGAGTGAATAGAGAGGAAGGGCATGGGGGCTCAATTTGGGCGAAGGCAGGGGGGTCTGCCTGAGAGTCCAGATGGCAGGGAGCCTGCAGGGGGCTCAGGTGGAAGGAGAGTTGGGCTGAAGGGAGAGGGAGAAAATACCATAGATGAGGAGGGGCTTGGTGTCTGGGCTGCCCCCGTGCAGCTAAGGGCCAGACTCAGACCGGGTGTGGAGATGCACAGTCTGTCACCATGACGTGGACCCCTAAGCCCATTCTTTCTCATCCCAGGTCGCTGCTCCTGCCTGCTGGTGCAGTTCAGAGAAGATCACCTGCTTCTCTCTTTCCTCCTTTCCTTCCCTGGGAATGGAAATTTCCCCCGAGGCTTAGAAGTAGGACAGAATCAGGACTTCCCCGGCGGTCCAGTGGTTAAAACTCCGCTCTCCCAATGCTGGGGGCCCGGGTTCGATCCCTGGTCGGGGAACTAGATCCCACACGCATACTGCAGCTAGGAGCCCGCCTGCCGCAACTAAAAAAAGATCCCATGTGCCACAACCGCAGATCCTGCATGCCGCAGCTGGAGATCCTGCATGCAGCAGCTAAAAGATCCCGCGTGCCACAACTAAAAGATCCTGCATGCCGCAGCTAAGGCCTGGCACAGCCAAATAAATAAATAAATAAGTGTTTAAAAAAAAAAAGAAATAGGACAGAATCTTATTCACCGGGACAGATGGTCAGGATAGGGTGATCCTGTCTGCAGGAGGGTGGAGCGGACAGTCTCTGAGACCTTCCCGGACAGGAAGAGGCTCCAGCCAGGCGGCTCCTGGGCCCCATGTGGAGCCCGGGGACGCTCTCAGGGGGCCCGTGTGAGAGTGTGTGAGTGTGAAAGCGTGTCTGTGTGTGTGAGAGAGCATGTGTGAGTATGTGTGTGTGTGTGTGTGTGTGTGTGTAGGGGGTAGATCTTAAGCCCTCCTGCTCCAACTTCGAGGAGTCCCCCTGAGCCCCACCCTCTGAAGGCACCAGCTCCAGACTGGCCCTTCCACATATTTAAGGCAGAATCACCCTCCAGTGTGTCCACAAGGCCCTCCTGAGGGGAAGGCCCCACTGCCCGTCAGCCTCCGGGGACTTTCCCTCCCCCGCTCTAAGCTTCTCCTCTACCACCCTCCCAATCCCCCAATTCTTCCTACCTTCCCCGACCCTCCCAGAGGTAAGCCCAGACCTGATACAGGTCTCCGCTGGTGAACCTCAATGCTCCTGAGCCCCTGTGGACAGTCATGTGACCCATGCCTGACCAATCGTGGGACCTTGTCCCCTGGGCAAAAGCAATTGGTCCAAGGCATGACCAATCAAAAGCCTTCCTTGGAGTGGTCCATGGATCCAGAGCAAAGGCAACTTTTCTTGCTCAGGATGCTTTAGGGGGAAGTTGTAAGTGTGCCGTGTCTGGTGGCTGTCTTCACCACCGTGTTGGAGCGAGCCCGCCTGCAACTGAGACAAGCACAAATGAAAATCCGGTGGAGGTGGGTGGGAGAAGAGAGACACACAGGCTTAGATGTCGACGTAGGTGTAGACAGATCATATCGGTCCTGACGTCCGGTTCCGGCAGTCTTTCCTTTCATTCTGCTAGCTGTCCCAGAATCCTCTGAGCTACGAGAGCCAATAAACTCCCCTTTTGCTAAAGCGAGTTGAGTTCAGTATCTGTCACTTGCCATCTGTGTGGCCCTATTCTCTCAAACAGTGGGGGCTGTATTACACACTCCTGGTCTCCACTCTCTCCTTTTCCCACAAGATTAGAGTCAAACGTCCTTTTGTCAAGCATCTCTTTCCCTCTACCTCCCCTACTCTGGTTGCCGCTATGGTACATAGGCTTTGTCTTTCTCCTTGCTCCGGAAACAAAGTAGCATATTTAGAGAAGTTTCTAAAGCCTGGGCAGGAGAAAGGTTGAGAACCCTTGGGTGAAGACACACTCAGGTTATTTTGGTCACTCTGACTTTTAGGGTCAAGAGGGCAGGACCGAGGGAGAGGCAGTAGAGCGTGGCGCTTGGACCCCTGGACTCTGCTTTTCCTGATGTGAAAGCACCTTCCTCCACCTCCTCTCATGTTTATGTCTACTTCCATGAGCATCATTCATAGGGATTGGCCAGTTTACTATCTTTATTATTTTTTCAAAATGGAAATATCTGGGATGTTTTCTTCTTTATAAAAGAAGAAATTCATGGTCATGATGATATAGTAAAATGAAACCAAGTCAGTGGAAAATTCCCTGACTTTAGTGAGAGCCCATGTTGTAATTGATCGGTTGCTAGGCAGCCCTCCTCCATCTCTACGAGTTTTGTTTCTCACACCAGTCCTCCCAGCAGCCCTGGGCCAATCTCTTCCCTTCTGGCCACTCAGCTCCTCCTGTATGTGTGGCTTGTTTTGTCCCCAGACCCCATTCTAGAATTGTAGAAACTTGGCAAGGAAAGGGCGGCACATCCAACCTTTTGTCCAGTGTAACAATCTTGGCCACAGCAACTGACATATGGTGATCTACTGATACATGCACGCTGCTGAGACGGGCAGCTCACTACCTTCTGGGGCAGCCCTTCCTCTCCAGGGGCAGCTCTAATTGTTGGGAAGTTCTTCCCTTTGTTTAGTTAAAATCTGCCCCCCGGATGCCCTTGGTTGAAGGCCTGCCCTCTGGAGCACTGCAAAGTCAATCTGTTCCTCTTCCACATGACAGCTTTCACGCTGTTGAAGACAGTTAGCATGTCCGTTGCAGATTCTCTCTGTCTCTGATTAAACGCCCTGATTTCTGAACAACACATCAGAGGAAGGGCGGCTTGAGAGCCCTCACCTCCCTGACCTGGTTTTCTCTTGTTCACGCCCTCCGATGTCCCTCTTAAAGTCTGGTACCCAGCCAGAAGAAATTCTCCAGAGATGCTTGACTCCAATAACCAGCCAAGAGGACACAGCGATGCCACATTGCAAACTTGGCACTGTGTGGGCGTCAGTGGGGCCAGGAGCATTATACAGGTGCCTGGGCCCATCCCCAGAGATCCCGGATTTGTAAGTGTGAGATCAGGCCCAGGAATCTCTACTTTTATGAAGAGCTCCGTAGCCAATTGTGTTGACAAGCCATTTTTCTGTAGGAACATCGAGATGTGTTGGTAGGATGGGTGGGCATGACACTGTGAAGCCAACCTATTAGTCAGGACTCATTTGTTTGCCAGAGGTAGAAGCCTCACTTAACCAGCTTAGGCAAAGAGGGAATGTATTGGTCCGGGAGCTGCGAGAGATTCTGAGACAGAAGTAGGAAACTGGTCATTGGCAACTGGACTGAGGACTCAAAACTCTCGCTCTTTCTGCCTCTAATCTTTTGCTTGCCTTCTGGAGAAGGATCTTTCTGTGTCATGAAGAACACAGTCAAAAGTAGCCCAAATTCGTGTTCTCCCAGCTGTTGAACCTCAGTGGGAAAAGATATTTCCCATCCTCAGCATCTTTAAATTAACTCTAGGGAAGGATTGTTAGTGGTCCGACTTGAATCTCCTTGTAACCAGGCATTATTGACACAGAGATGGGGTGTTATGATTGGATCATGGCTCTACCCCTGACCGAGGTTGGAAAAGACTCATGACATTAGGTGAGGGAGAAGGAACTCTCAAGGGATGATTCTGAGCACATGCCCACCATAGCCAACCTACACTGAAGACTCTTTGCTAGGAGTCTTCTTAGGAAAGGAGGCTCTACTGCAACTTTTGGATGGAGGCGCCATTCTTCCCGTAATAACTGGATCTTCTGTGGATCTTGTTATGATCTCCTAATCAAAATGATGCTACTGAGATGGAAGTAGGAAGAAACAATGTGGCAACAGCGAATGCTGATCCAGTCCTTTATGAAACTTGATTTATGCCTGCAGAGATCGGTGAATTACATCTATCTCAGACTGGTCTCTACTTGTTTCACTGGCATGAACCTTGTCTCACCAATCAGATTGAAAACAACTTGAAGCCCAGGGCCCTAAGATGTACAGCTTCTCTGTTTTCTTTTTATATCCATTGTCCAATATTTGGAGGTTTGCTTGTTACCTATTAAGTGTAATAATCACACCGTATTTCACCTCTTTAATGGGCACAGTTACTGTCTGTTCACTCTCTCTAGTTTGTCGTCCCCTCAAAAGCAAGGTCCAGGTCTAACATATTCCTGGTATCACAGCATAAACTCAACACCATGCCTCAGGGTGGAAGAAATGGCTAGCTGACCAACAAAAACGTGTGTTCCACTTCCACGGTGTAGAATCATTGGCGGGAAATAGCTGCCCATCCAGGCACCACATTTCCCAGTCCCTCTCACTTCGAGGTAGGGCCACATGACTAGTCCTCACCACTGGAATATGGATGGAAATGATGCATGTCACTTCTGGGCCAAGGTGGTCAAGTATTGGGTATGAGTCCTCCATGTTCTTTTTCTTTTCTCATCTGCCAGCTGGATGCAGAGAATCCAACAGGGGACCACCAGGATGTTCCAGGAACAACAGAGCCTTAGGATGGAAGGGAGCCGAGTTCCTGAATCACCACTCGGAGCAGAGGCTCTCAGATGAGCTATTTGATCAGCAACATATCCACCTTCAACTTCATGTGAGTGCAAGATAAAGCTTTATTATGTTAAGCCACTAAGGTTTCTGGGCCAATTGCTGACATTAATTACTCTGATTACTCCATGAGGCGGGCTTAGCTCAATTCCGATGTTGCGTCCCACCTCACTCCCTTTTCTGTGTCAAATTACCCCAAAGAGAAACTGGGCTTCTCATCTCGACCATCACAAGGCCAGATCTGCCTGGTGATTTTAGCCTGGCTGCACTGTGCTAGGCTCTGTAAGAAATGGGGTGTCCCATACCTGACCATTCTTCTTTCATCCATTAGTACATCTGCCCATTCACTCATTGGCGCCTTCACTTGTTCAGCCAGGCACAAAGGCAGGGTCCCTGGATGAGCAGATAGGGCTGGCACCATTCTCTGTGGGTTTTCTCATTTTACTCTGTAGGTCAGCGGGTTACAACCACTGCCCCCAGCGTGGGTGTGGCTGCTTCACCTCTCAGCACATCTTTCCCAGTTTAAAGTTGGATGCCAGGCAGGGGTGTTGTGCAGTCAAAAATCAGAAATCACACCAGACATTTTAACAGAGAGAATTTCATAGAGGGATTTGGTTAAACAAGCATTGGAGAACTGCAGAAGCTCTTGCAGAGGTAGAAACTGCAGGGATCAGGCACCATTCTTAGTGCAGGTGGAGCAGGGAAGAGGGTAGGATTATTAGAATTTAGGAGCTCAGACTCAGTGTTCTGTGGGGAGGGGGCAGGTGCTGGCCCATCGGTACTGGGGTCTCTGAGAGGCCGCACGGCCAGAGGCTGGTTCTGGTAGTACAGAGAGAGGAACGGCAAATTGGAATCAACTCCTGATAATCGAACCAGCTCCACCACCAGGGTGACCTTGAGAAAAACAAGAGGCACAGAGGAAGGAATAAGTGCCCACTCCCTCCTCCTGCCTTCCCGGTCCCTCTAGCGCCCACTGCTGGCTGGAGCTGACTGGGCACAGCAGGTAAAGCAGAAGCGTGACTCCTGAGTCCCAGCCCAGCACCTCATAGGGGAGCATGACCGGCAGGTTTGGAGCTGAGTGATGACAGCTTAAGAACCAGCACAATTTTTAGCTTGAATCTTCTCATCTGGTCCCTTTGCTCTGGAGTCTAAGACCTTAGGAATCAGTCCTTGTCCACAGCCTCCCAGCCAGTCTTGAGCTGACTTCTTGCCAACACGCTGACACCTGGGTTTCCAGGTCCTAGGCTCCTGGAGATGGGCTCCACGCAGATCTGGGTATGGTCTACACTGCAGACTTGCAGAAGGAAATTGGTATCACGAGCCTCTCAAGGGCAGGTACGGTCTGATGCTGGGGTGCAGAAGTGAGATCAGCTCTGGGGGTCTCCCCTCACAGGGGCTGCTGGAGAGCCGTAGCTCCTCTGGGACCCTCCCAGGAGAGCAGCCACCGTCTCTTAGTGTTTTGGCTGAGACTGAGAACGCAGGAGGGTGACACTTCTGCTTATTGCTGTGAGGGAGCAAATTACCCTCTCCAAGTCTTGATTTCTTTCCCTGTGCAATCCCCTCGGAGGACTGCCAGATGGCTAAGGGGTAATGTATATAAAACACAGTGCCTGGCACCCAGTAGATGCTGCAGGAGTGCCAGGAATTGTGATTATTCATAAGAATGGGGGGGGTGGTAGAAGCCAGCCTTTGGCCTTGAGGCCTGTGAGATGACCTCTCTTCTTTGTGGGGGTGGAGGGACCCCGGGAGCAAAAGCGTGGGCAGAGCAAGGGCACATTGGCCGGAAGCCCTGCCCAGGGAGGCCTTGGAGGCCCCCCGAGCATCCAGGGAAAGGCCGACCCAGCCTGATGGGGGTACTTGGAGGCCCAGGGCCAAAGGAAGAGGCCTGCCCGGTGGCAGCCTGCCTTCCAGCGTGTGGAGGCCCAGCAGGGCTGCCCCTGCAGGGCCCAGAGGGCGCCCTAAACCAGCCACATGCCTAGACCGTATGCATAATTTCCAGACTCTGCCGCAGTGGAAGTTTGGATCAGAGCGAGTGGGTGTAAAGAATGTCAAGCGAGATTAGATTACAATTTTTATTTTGGAAAAACCTTCATCAAAATATGTATATCTAATTAGGACAATTACAGCACAGGAACAAAAAACTGATTAAAAAGCAGACACTCCATAAATTACAAGCGTTTTCCTCCAGCTGGGGCACATCTCCGGCTGCTGAGCTTCAAGGCCAATCAATGGAGCCAGGGCTCTGGGAGCGGGAGTGGGGAGGTGGTGGCTCCCAGGGTAGGACAGGAGGAGGGGTGCTGAGTGCAGGCTGTGGGGGTCCTGAGACCACCCGACTGTCCTCGCCCTGGGCCGTGGGGCCAGCTGGGTTGGCTCGGGCAGGAAGAGCTGGCAGCGTCCTGGGTGAGCACGAATCTGGTGGGGTGTGGACATGTCTGTGCAGGGGCGTGTGTGTGTGCGTGCACGTGCACTCGGCTGAGCCTGAACAGAAGATCATGTATGTGCACACAGTCCATCAGCACGTGAACATCTGTGCAAACATCTGTATCACGGCAAGAGGATACAAGTGCCTGCATAAGCTAAATGCACGGCACCATCTGGAGTCTTGTGCCAGAGGCAGACGTTGTGCAGGGGGCGGGCAGGCAGGTGGCCTGTTGTGTGGCCTGGGTACCGCCACCACTCATACGGCGCGGGGGGATGGGCCCAGCACGTCACCAGGCAGGCAGAGCTGCCCTTTAAGATATCACAAGATGAGGCCATAAAGGATGAAAAGAGCCGCCCTTTACTGAGTGGCTACTAGGTACTGGCCACTGTGCCAAAAGCACGTTACATGCATGACCTTGTCAAACCCATTCAGCGACACTAAGAGGCAGGTGTGGTCTGCAGAGTAACACCCCTTCACCCCCAAGATGTCCACATCCCAATCCCTGGAACCTGTAAAGATGTCATCTTCTACGGCCAAAGGGACGTTGCAGATGTGATTAAAGTATGGACCTTGAGATGGGAAGCTTATCCTGGATTACTTGGATGGGACCAATGTGATCACAGGGGTCCTTAATAGTGGAAGAGGGGGGTCAGAGAAAGAGGTATGACAGCAGAAGGATGGTCAGAGAGATGCTACGTTGCTGGCTTTGAAGATGGAGGAAAGGGACCATGTGTCAAGGAATGAGAGGGACCTCTAGAAGCTGGATAAGCAAGAAACACTTCTCCCCTAGAACCTCCAGAAGGAAGGCAGCCCTGCTGACATCTTGATTTTAGCCCAGAGACCTGTGTGGGACTCCTAACTATGGAACTGTAAGATACTACACTTGTGTTGTTTTTAGCCTCTAACTTTGTGATAATTTTGTTACAGCAGCGATAGGAAACTAATACAGTAGGTAATGCTATTTTGGCATTTTATAGGTGTTGAAATTGGAGCTCAGAGACGCAAAGTAATTTACTCAAGCTCACCCGGCCAGTAAGTGTCAGGGCCATGATTTGGGGCAATGTGACCCCAGGACCTAAGCTGGACTCTGCCACCTGTTTGCTGAACCGCACCATCTCTCCAGAGCAATTGCTCCGTCCAGACTTCTAATTTCCAGGCAAGCTTAAAGATGCCCCTTCTTAGCTGCCAGCTCAGAGAGGATGAAATCAAGGGGCCTTTTCTGGGAAGAGAACACTGAAAATCCTGGACACGTTCCATTTAAAGCTTTCATTGAAGGCGGCTTGTGTGTTTTTCCTCCAAGGAGAGGAAGGGGTTTATATCTGATCCTGGAACCAGCTCTGACATGCAGTGTTTTTTGCGTCCCTAGCCAATCCCCCTTGGAGTGCGACTCTGAGCCTCAGCCACCTCTGCTTCCTCCCTCCCTACTCAACCCTAATGCCATTTAGTCTGTACTCTTGGGGACAGGGCTTCCACAACTCCCTGGCCTTTGGAAGCCCAGGAGATAGGTTACTGTGGGCTCAGAACTCACAGCCGTGAGCAGAAGAGCAGGGTTGGGATGGGCAGAGAAGCCCCGTGGCCCTTGACACTCACTGCTCAGCTGTGCAGTTATCCGGTAGCCATGCTGCACCAAGAGGCTTAAAACACCCGTCCGAGATGGCACTGGGGGGAGGGTGATGCAGGGAAGAGATGCTGGTTTAGGAGCCAGGCCAGCTGGGCGCCAACACTGATTGCCCTGCGAGCTTGCTCGACTCAGTTCTCCTGCTGGTCGTCAGTTCCCTTGTCTATAAACCGAGTCCTTAGAGAACATTCCAGAGATGGCCTCTGGCTCAGACTCTCTGACCCTGACAGCTAAGATTCTCCTCCCAGCACATGGGGGTCCAGCATCTAGGTGCCCATGCATGGTCCTGCGCTACTTGCATATTCTTCAGAGAAAGGTAGGGTATGGGGTGAGGGGAGTAGTGGGTCTGATGTGGGTCTCAGGGCTGTGTCCTGGCCTCTGGGGATAGGATGGAGGCAGTGAGGTCTACTTTACAGGAGGTTGTCCTGAACGGCCAGTGTGAGAAACACTCCCAGATACGATACCCCACTTTGTGCATCATTCCTCACTCCAGAAGGATGCCCTCTCCCAGATCTACTCTCCTGGGCTGCTTCCTTGAGCCCCAGGGATGGAGGGTGTTGTGTGGTGGGGGAGAGGCTTGGCAGGAGCCACTCCCCCCTGATCGCAGGTGAGGCCTTTGGAGAGCTTTGCCCATGTGCCCTGGAAGGGGACATGCCCTGATCAGGAGCTCATTCTCCATCTGTAGCAGGATGAAATTCCTTAAAACACGTGTATCCCAACACCACAGAATATTGGGGCCAAGGGAGAGAATTAAAAGTGAATATGACTCACCCAACATCGCACACTAAACAAGCAACAGGCTGGGTTCCGATCCCCAGGCTCTTGACGTTCTAGCCTGAACATTCTTTGGAAAATATGTGATCAGATTTTCCAGCTCAGCATGTAATCAGATTACATCTCTTATTTTTTCAGATATTTCCTAGCATACTCAAACTGCTCAGGATCTCCCTCTCATGGCCTCCCTCTGCCTGACTTGTCCAGGAAGCCCAGGGACTTCCTGCACTAAGGGATGCAGTCCAGTCCTATTGGCTGTGAGTTGACACAGCTGTGGTCTCCTTATGGTCCCTCAATGGTCCCTCATCGCCATTACTCTCCATCACCACATGGTGTCGCTGTTGAAGACACCGGTCCCGTGCAGCTCTGCGAAGGACATGTATATAATATTAATGGCCGCTCCTTCATGTGCTTCAGACGCCCGTCTAGCCCACAATTCCCAATGAGCTAAGACGACGATCTGGGGGAATCTTACCGATTTTGCCTCTAGTAAAATCTGCTCTTCTGCGGGAACCCTTAGGCCATGATGTTGAGCTGCACAGTCCTAGATTCCTTTTGCTTTACAAAAGGATAATTTTGTAAAGCAAAGCGTGCTTTGCTGTCTTCCTCTGACTCTAAGCTTTGTGTAAGTCACACGGCTCTGCCCTGCTCCACCCAGAGAGGTCTCTTTTTCCTTGAATCTCGGGAACAGGAGTTGGAGTTTTTTCCTTCCCTCTCAAGGCCTGGGCTTGCCTATTCATCCATCCATTCGTTTGTTTTATTAGGACTTTTTCTGGCCCACGTATCTGGAAAGTCCAAGAGTTGTGCCAGCTCTAAACACAGCGATTTCCAGGGGTTCAAGCAACGCTGTCAGGACTCAGTTTCTCTTCTCCTCAAGCCTCTTCTTAGACTCCTTCTCACGACAGGCTCCTCCACAGCACTGGCAAGACAGTCATTGGTCATGTCGGCTCTCACCCTCCTAGTGTTACCAACCCCAGGGTAAAGTATAATAGCTTTTTTTTTTTTAAAAAAAAAGGAATTTGTGCATTTTAGTCAAATTCAATAAAGATGACTTTTAAAAAGATAGTCACAAACGACTTTTCATACCATCTCTTACCCCATATACAAATGAAGTTAAACAATGTAAGTAATTCCTGTACTCTAAAGCCCCACCCCCACCAAACTTACATGTGATTTCATAGGAATAGCTTTTAATTTGCAAAGTAGAATTCTCAGTCCTTCTACCTCGCACCCAGAAAATTTAAATATTAAATTATGACTGTAGTTTTTTCCTTTTACATAGTCATATATATTTTTCTGGGCCTTTCCCTCACATTTAAATACCCTAAACTTTTTAAAAAATAGACTTTATATTTTAGAGCAGTTTAGGTTCACAGCAAAATGGAGTGGAAAATACAGAGTTCCCATATACCTCCTGCCTTCCCTCCACTTCTTTCTACCTCCTGCACCAGAGTGGTACATTTGTTACAATCAATGAACCTGCCAAAGTATCCTTTTTCCAACAGAATAGATAGATTTGTTTCAAGCAAGATTCTGATTGGCTGGCTTGAATCACGTGACTGTAGTTGAACCAATCCCTCTGACCAAGGGAATGTGGTATCATGTGTGATGTCACATGATCACAGCTGTAACCAGGAGGAGGGACCACTCAGGCCACCACCATGTTTGAAGGCTCTCAGAATCACATGTAGTACATGATGATTTCCCCCAAAGGGCCCCAAAATGGGGCAGCATGGTAGGTTGACAAAAAATGTTTTCCTAAATGCCCACGGTGTGCCAGGCACTGTGCTAGGAGCAGCTTGGACCATCTATTCCAGGTGAGTTTTGCATCCCAGGGCCCTCAGGGAACATCACAGCTTACCTGCAACAGGCGGAGGCATCCCTGCACACACCTCGTATTCCAGGGGCCCTGTCTTGACAGAAGGTCTGTTCCTGGTGCTCTGAGGCCTCCTCCACTAGACGTGGGAGAAGCTAAGATTACTTTAAGGCGCTCCCTCAATGGGCATCTTACTCACTCTCTGCCTTAGCAGGCATTCTGCTACACCTTGGCACTGAGGACACCTTAATTCCAGTGCGCCTGGTGTGTGAGCGTGTGTGTGCACTCACGCACGTGTGTTGTGGAGGGTGGTGGGTGTCAGGGGTTTGGGGTTCTCCGTCTTAAGAGACAAGGGAGAGGCAGGGCAAGAGGGTGGCTTCTGGATCATTGCCGTGTCTCCTGGGTCCCTTTTTTTTCTGGTGTCTGCAGCTCCCTGATTATTATTCAGGGCCCAGGCAGAGGCAGCTGCATGGTGATGGGGGATGCGGACAGGCAGTGACAGGTAACACCAGCTGCTGGGGTTGGAAGCTGACCAGATCCCAGCAGGAGTGGGAGGAGAGGGCAAGGAGGAGAGAGAGACAGCTGGGGCGGGGGCAGGGCCCACCAACGCTCCTCCCAGCTCTTTTCCTTCTGTCAAACCAGCTCTGCTGTCTCCATCACCTCTGGTGCCCAGGACTGTCCCACGATGCCCCTCCTGGACCTTCCCGTCAGCCCCCTCCTGCCAAGCCCCCAGTGAGGCATCAGGGAGCGAGGGGGACCATGTCCAGGGTGAAAGGCTGTGTGCTAGTCATTCACTTGCTTGCTCTCAGATCCATGCTTCACGCTTCCCCTGCTCTGCTCAGTATCACAGGGGCTGATCACGGCAGGTGGCTCCAGGCTGGATTTAGCTAATGCTATAGACTCAATGTTTGTGTCCCCCCCAGATTTACATGTTGAAACCCCGCCCCCAATGTGATGGTATTTGGAGGTGAGGCTTTTGAGAGGTGAATCGGTCATGAGGGTGGAGCCTTCATGAATGGGATTAGTGCCCTTATAAAGGAGACCCCAGGGAGCTCCTTCGCCCCTTCCACCACCTGAGGACAGAGAAAAGAGCCATCTATGAACCAGAAAGTGGGCCTTCAGCAGACATCGAATCTGCCTTGTTCTTGGACTTCCAGCCTCCGGACTTATGAGAAATAAATGTTTGTTGTTTAAGCCACCAGCCTCTGGCATTTTTGTCACAGCAGCCCAAACAGAGAAGACAGCCAAGGAGGTAGTGGCAGGAGATGGGATGGCGGGAGGGAGGGAGAAGCCAGTGCATTTCTCCTCCTCCTCACCATCACTGCTGTGTTTCTTTGTCACTCCGGCTCTTTTTAGATGGGGACCCACCTTTGACTCTTATCCCTCCCCGCTGGGGTGGCAGCAGCTTCCTGCTGTTGCAGGCTGCTGAGTTTCCTCATCATCGCCTTCCTGGCTTCTCAGTTGTTCCTTTACTGGTGTAACCACGTCCCTGCGTAAGTCCCTCCCTTTTAGCTTCTGAGAGTGATGTCTGTTTCCTGCCTGGAAATTGATGCTGCAGCCACCTGACTGTGCCTCAGGCAAACTTGGACTCAGATTCCCTTCTGCCACCAGCGTGCTGTGTGAGCGTGGGCTAGTTGCTGTCCCTCTCTGGACTTTGCTTTTCCTATCTGTAAAAGGGAGAGAGGAGGCCCAGATTAGCAGCCCCTGGGGAATCCTGGACCCTCTGCCCAGGGGATTTGGGGTTTTTCTAGGTGCTTTTCTGGGGGTCCATGGACCCCCTTGGGGGTGACTCTCCAACATCACCCTGTGATCTTCCAAAGTTGTCTCCACCTCACCTGAGAGGGAGTGAGAGACCCCCTCACGGGGCTTGGCCTCAAGTCCTAAAGCTTATTCCGCATATGTTCAGGACTCAAACCAGGACTGGGACGTTGGGATTTCCTATACTGGGCAGTGGAAACCATGGTCAATTTCCAGAAGGTTCTCCCCTCCACAAGGTCAGGGAAAGCGGGGCGGGGGGGTGGGCGGGGGCAGGGCAAGAGCACACGTTGATGAAATCTGGGCGGAGACCCCCAGGAATCAGCCTCTCACCTGTTTGGGACCAGACAGCTGTCACTACGGGGCAGGGGAGGCGGGAGAGAGTGGAGAGCTGGGAAGGACGGAGGGAGGGAGGCCGAGATCAGAGCTGAGCCGAAGCCTTGCTTTGGGTTTGAAATGCCCAAGCTGTTAATTTGAGAATAATCAATGCTAATTTGCATATATCTGGTTGCCATAGCAGGTTATCTATTTCCCATCAAGATGCCCCAGAAGCTCTGGCAGCTCTTCTCCGTGGCTGCCCACTTGGCCTCCCCCTCCCCGCTCAGAGGTGCTACGGGGCCAGCTCAGCCAGGGGAGCAGCCCACACCGCGCTGCCCTAGGGGTCCAGCCCCACCTGTGGCCGGGGGCCTGTAGGAGCCCCAGGGATCAGGAAGGGAGGGGCGGCAGGGCTGGGGGCTGGCCAACGGAGCCCGGGAGGAGGAGAATTAAGCAAAAGTGCAAATTTCCCAAACCCGTGTTTAACATTTCTTCCAAATCTGCATGCATATTAAAACGCAACCCACCCCGGTCCCCACACAATGAATTCTGCATGAATCTTAAGATAAATCGTTTGGATAACTTAGTAGCAGCTGTACTCCCAGGCTGCCAGCTGCCTCCCCAAATCATTTCAAAGCAGTACAAAGAGAAAAGGATGGGAGTGGCGAGGCTGAGGGCCGGGAGGGGCAGGAGGGAGCAGAGGAGGTGCTAATCACTGGGGGACACCTGCTCAGGCACCGGGGCCGAACAGGGCATTGGGCCGAGGGTGAGGAGTGGGCTTCTCAAGGCTGCAGGGGCTGGAGGGGCATGTGATGGAGGGACCGTGGAGCCTTGCCGAGGACCCCCTCCTCGTGCTCCCGGGAGGCCAGCACCTCCTCGAGCACCCTGGGCTGCCCTCTCCGTCCTTCCCTTTCTTCTAAGAAGCAAACCAGCCCCAGCCGGTTAGTCCTCAGCTCACGGCCCCTCCTCCTGGACGGTGGTGGCCTTCAACCAGGGGTGAGTCGGTCCTCCTGGGGACGTTCGACAGTGTCTGGAGATATTTTTGGTCGTCGCAACTGGGGAGAGGGTGGTCTGGCCACCTAGTGGGTAGAGGCCACAAATGATGCTAAAACCCTACGGTGCACAGGGCATCCCCTTCCCTCCAACAACAAACAATGATCTGGCCCCATATATCGACAGTGCAGAGACCGAGGAACCTACTCCAGGCGGGACTGCCCCCCCTCGGGGTCTTTGCTCCCTCGTGGCGGCATCTAGCCTTCCTCCCGACCTACCTTGGGGTAGAAATGACTTACCTGGGGGCCCTGGGTGGAGACTGGGAGTGGGGTTTGGAGTTTTGGATTGTGGCCACATCATTATCATGACTGACATTTACTAGGCAGGGTAAATCGATGGCATCCGCTAAGGGTTCCAGCAAAGGCAGGTCCATGAAGAGGCGATTCACAGACTTGTGGGCGGAGTTAAGGGGACCAACATGGGACGGGGGTAGGATCCAGGGACCAGCAGGAATGGGGAGACTTTACCACTCGGAAGTCCAAAGGTGCACGGGAAAGGGGTGACATTATGGGAGCCTGGGCGGCCTGGACCCAAGGCAGCAGTGGCCCTAGTGGTAAAGAGGCAAAACAGCAGCAGGTAAGGAGGGATAGGGTGGGATAAATACCCCAACCTCTCTCTCCTCCGCCCCCAGTCGTGTGCCAGTGCCTCCGATCGGCCAAACCCAACCAGGAGGCAGGGAACAAGAGGCCCAGCTGATCCATCCTGTAAAGTTCGCCTTTTCGGCTCTACTGGGGTGGCAGGAATGGGGGCTGGGGGAAGGTGGGGACAGTCGAATGGAGAGTAGCCTGCACGGCCATCACTCTCCAGACCAAGGGAAGCCACCCGGGGTGCACCCCCGGAAACTGCTCCCAGGAGCTCAGTACACAGAACAGAGCGGTTCAGGAAACACCCCCGGAACAACCCACGCCATAAGCATGAGCGGATCAGAGCAAAATGCCGCTTGGAAAATTCTAGGCTCTTTTCCAATAGTAGCGCTAGGGTGAAAACATTAGGATTCACCAGGGAAGGAATCTCAGAGAGAGCTTCAATAAGCCAATGGCACGCTGGGATTCGATTTATAAAAATGCAGCTTGAGCACAAATTTGCAGGAGCATATGCATTGCAGAAAGGGAATTCCATGTGTAACAGAGTGCCAAAGGGAACAGAAACCACCCTGGCATGTCATGAGGTGGGACTGGTGCCCTGGGGAGGACGGGTGGGAGTCTGCAGGACTTACTGGAGATTGGATGTGGGGTGAGGGGGAGAAGGCTCAAGAGTGAACGATCAGGCTCTTGGCCTGACCATCGCGTGGACAGCGGTGGCGCCTCCAGATACGGGAGTGACTGGGACAGGGCTGGCATTCAGGTTCTGTCAGACTCTAGAGCCCCTGCTCCGGGGAGACGGCTGCCTCCTGGGCCCGGGGCCGTGTCCCGGCCTTGGCCAGCTCTCTTCCCCTTTCCAAAGGTGCGTTTGGTATAGCCTTCTTCTCTCTGTGGCCACCGGGAGGATGGCGGCGTTGGAAAAGCTGCTGGGGTACCTGAGAAGGAGTTTGGCCCAGAGAGTGTGAATGGCCCCAGAGGTAAGTAAAGCAGAGGCGCTGCTTCCTGTTTCCCATTTTAAGCAACAGCCTAACAAGAAATAGACAAAGAGGAGCGCTTTTCAGCTCAGCGGGGTGATGGGGGCAGTGAATTAAAATCCCATTATAAAAACACTGCGGAGGCTGCTGGCAGTCTTCTTGGTGATCGTTCACACCAACGCGCACACACCGAAACCTTCCTCTCTGTGACTCAGGCCACACAGGCTGCCGTGGAAAGAATTCTGGAGCTCAGTCAACCTGGTTCTGCCACCTGCCGCCCCGGAGCTGCGACCTGGAGCAAAGGACCGAAGCCCTCTTCGTCCTGACTGAAACTCTCCCTTGCTGGAAAGTCTCCATCTGCCTCCCAGACACTGTCCGCCCTTCTCCACCTGCCCTGCACCTGCCTCTGAGGATGGCATCTGAGGACCAGTCCCCTTAGGCTCTGGTTTGCTAGGGGGTGGCCCTACCAGGAGCTCAGAGGGTGGGCCAGAGAGGTGAGGACTTGTGACCCCTGGCTCCCTCCCTGCCACAGGATGGTTTGGCAGTGGCCTTTTCCTGCGGTCACCTGTGTCTCCTAGTTCTCCCTCTGGCCCCTCAACTTCCCTCCCGTGCGAGGCCCCGAGGGCATACTCCCCGTCCACTGGGTCCCCTTAGCCTGGCTCCACCTTTGTCAGTGGTCCTTCTGTCACTGCTACAGGCTGTGCGAAAACTTCCCGCCAGGACCCTGACAGTCCACCCACCGCATGGGACTGGAGTTGCTGTTGGAGGCGACAACTGATGGAAGGTGTAGCGCGCAGGGTGGGGCCCCGGGAGGCACTCAGGGAGCGTGGGGCTGTGTGGTGCAGTGGTTAGGGGCCCAGATTGCCTGGGATTTTGTCCCCGCCCTGCCACGTGATAACTAGCCGCGAAACTGTGGGCAACTTGTTCCTCTCTCTGCGTCTTCATTTCTTTCCTCCATAAAATTATGATGGCGACGATGGTCATTATCACCAACGATGGTGATAATGACAAAGCTAGGATCAAATGAGTAACCTGGTGTAGAGTTTTAAAGGACGTCACAAGCCATTAGAAATATTCGCTGTTACTTTGTATGGCCTTGTGTTCTCACAAAATGAATCTTCTTCCGTGTCACAAGAAAGGTGTAGTCAGCAATCAACCTCCCTCTGTCTCTGAAGAATGTGATTGTGACACTTTCTTGGGTGGTTAGAAGGACCCTGAAGCCATCTCTGTCCTGGGGAGGCCAATGCTGCCCAACTCCTATGTCAACCGCCCGTTCCTGAGAACTCCGGTGAGGACCTGGGGCTCCAGCCATGGGTGTCCCTGGTTCCCAGCAAGACTACGGCTTTCCGAAGGGTCTACTTACTCACAAACGTTTATCAAGGGCTTAATATAAGCTGGGCGCCATGCGGAGCCTTGGGGATTCTGTGTTAGACTCACAGGACTCTCCTGCCTTTGGGTCATTCAAATACGATCGGAAATAGCCCCCGAGTCATAGGGAACCAGGTTTATAACAGCCACATAGGAGAGAAGGCAAGTGTCAACGGCTCTTGGGTTCTTGGCTGCTTGGAAGAGTTTGGAAGGGACTTCTAGAAACGGCTGCATTCTAAGGATGTCACATGCCACATCCATCGCCTTTTGTTGGCTTCAGAAGAGAGGGCTTGGCGTGATTCTGGCCAGAGGTCTTCCCTTTGCGCAGAGAAGGTCCATGAATCTTAACTGCTGAAATTATCACCATGACCACCATGACCACCATGACCACCATCACTACCGCCGCCACCACCGTCACAACAACAAGAGTTAAACAGCTCTTCCCATTTTGGCCATCTTCTTTCCAGGACAGAAGAGGGTCCTTGGCAGCCTTCTATCTTAGGTTCTTTGTTCTTAGGGCAAGAGATAGGTTCTCCTCTCGTCTCCAGGAGGAGAGTAAAGGGTAAGGTGTGCTCCAGACAAAATCCTAAAGTGAGGCATCGGGCGAATTATATGGTATGTGAGTGATATCTCAAAAAAACCATTAGAAAAAGAAAGTGGTCTGGAGACTTGCTTCTCTTTCAGCAAGAGACAGGCAGAGGCAGAGACAGAACCAGAAGATGGAGTGTTTCGCTTCTCAGCCCTGGCCTGTTCCACACTGCCGAGCCACTTCCTCTGGATAGCATTTGCCTCCACTGACTCTGTGGCGTCTGGTCCCTTGGTCCCCTGGGCCAGCAGCGCACCAGGAGGCAATGTGTTCAGTCAATAGCAGCCCTAGTTGTGCCCCTTTCTCATGCATATTATCTTTGTCCCTCCCACGTGTGTTACCTTTGTCTTTTCCCCACCCCTTAGATTTTACACAGTGCTGCTTCCTCCCACCCCCTCGTTTTGCGTGCCAGCTTCAGCCCCGCTTTCCCCTTCCATCACCCCCTCCACACTGTAAACCTCCAGGGGTGGAATCCATTTCCAATCCCTCAGATGTCAGGGGAATCGAAAGCATGGCAAATATTTCCTAGATCTAAATTACACCGACCCCGGAAGGCTGAACTTGCAGTGTAATCCAGGTTATGAATTGTAAATCAGATGCCATGCAAAGTACTTGCAGAAATTCAATAAAGCTCTTGCCCCAGCACAGCAAAGCTTGGCCTAGGGAAGCAGGAGGAGGCAGCTGGGGTGAGGAGGAAGGGAAGGGAGGTTGTGATGGGAAGGAGGGCAGAGGGGGTAGGGTAGGTCCTGGCACTGCTTGGCCGAGGCTCTCGTGGCCAGGAGCTGCCCATCTCCCTGTTGTAGGAGTCAAGAGGTCTCCGTGGTCTTTGGATAACGTGTCCTCCATGATTGAAACCAACGTTGCAAATAAGAATGCTATATTTACCAGCCTGCCCAAGAGAGGCTTCTCATTTGGCAGAAACTGTCAGGCTGCCTGCAATGCAAATTGTTTCCAGGGGCTTCTGCAGGTCCGTAGGGGGTGACAGTCACTGATGTGTATGTAGTGGGGGGGCGGAATACCCTGCCTGATATGAAATTTATTTTCATCTCTGTGTGACTGAGAACGAAGTCAGAGAACTCTGTGGATCCATGGATATAGCCACCCCTTAGAATGGGGAAGGACATGCACTGACCACTGGGCTTACCCAAGAGTTTTATTTAGGAGGGAGGTTGAAGGGCAAATGGCCCCCTCCGTGGCTGGAAGGGGGTGGCATAAAGCCTTTTATGTTTCAAGGATTCCAAGAGAGAGGACTAGGGGAGAGACAGGGGGTGGGTACTTACTTCTGACACAGCTATAGAGCCTCAGTGGTAGTTCTGGTACTGGGAGGGACATATTGTATATAGTTACATCTCTGGGGCACCAAGAAGGTCAATAGTTACAAAAGCCCAGGACCAGCTTTTCTCAGGGGTCTTCACTTCTTCCTTCTGGCCATTAGATAGTCCCTGGCCATTAGACAGTCCCCCCAGATAGATGTCCCACTCACTCAAGGATCGAAGGAAAACAAGCAGCTGGTGGAGACCAGGTTTCCCTGCTCAAACTTGGCTTGACAGGTGTCTCACCACATTTGCACAGATGACCCACGTGGATGACCACTAATTCATTTCACATCCACGGAGGCCCACCTGCCAGGCACTGTGCCATCTGCCAGGAATATAAGGATAAAATGAGGTCCTTCCTTGAGCAGGTCTGATGGTGATGGGTTGAGTCCTTCATCCCTGCCTCCCAGATACTCAGAAGACCCAAGTCCTGGGCACACACTGTACCAGCCTCTGGGAAGAGCAGGCGCCGCCCCTGGTCCCATCAGGACTACGGGGCTGGTATAAAGAAGGCTTGAACTGTCTGTGTTGGGAGGGGGGCTGTTAACCTGGGGCTTGAGGGGCCCCAGATGTTCCCAGCTTATTAATAGTCATGATGAGGAGGATGTGGAAAGCCTCCTCTTCAGGTGCTTAGGGCTCTGCCAGGCAATTAAAATGCAGCACTGCACGTGGCTGTAATGAGGACACCAGTAATACTGGGGCAGCCCTAGCTCTGGGTTTCATCCTGTAGGACCAGCTTCATCAGCGAGGCTTGGCCAGGAAGAGCTCAGTGCAGCCTTTTTCCTGTAGGACGATCTCTCTCTCTCCCCCTCCTTGCTTCCCACCCTGAGAACATGGAGAAAGTGCAGTGCAGTGATATGAACCTGAACCTGTTAAAAAAAATCTAGGGGCATATGTGGCTCAGCTCTTCGCTACCCATGGACCTTTGGTGAGTGTGGCCCCCATGTGATCCCCACCTCCTGATATTCATGCACTTGTGTAATATCCCCCCACCCCCCAACCATACCTGAGTGGGGCTTAGCCTAGTGACTTGCTTCTAACCAACAGCATACAGCAAAGGTGATGGGGCGTCCCTTTTGTGATTCGGTTGCCTAAGGCTGCAACCTGTCTTGTTAGCAGAGTCCATCGCCTTCTTGGCTCGCATGATTTGAGGAAGCAAGCTGGCATGTTGGAGAGGTTCACTTGGCAAGTAACTGAGGGTGGGGTTCAGCAAGAGCCAGCTAGGAACTGAGACCCTCAGTGCAACAACACTGAAGGGACTGAATCCTGCCAGTAACCAAATGAGCTTGGACGTGGATCCTTCCCCAGTCAAGCCTCAGATGAGACCCCAGCCCCAGTCGATACCTTGATTGCAGCCTTAAGATAGAGGACCCGGGACCTCCCTGGTGGTCCAGTGGCTAAGACTCTACACTCCCAATGCAGGGGACCCAGGTTTGATCCCTGGTCAGGGAGCTAGATCCCACAGGCCGCAATTAAGAGTTCCATGCTGCAACTAAAGATTCCGCACGCTGCAACAAGGATCCCGCATGCTGCAGCTAAGACCTGGCGCAGCCAAATCAGTAAATAAATAGATATTTTAAAAGAGAAAGATAGAGGACCCGTGAGCCATGCCTAGACTCCTGACCCACAGAAGCTGTGAGATAAAAACTGTGTGTTTTAAGCCACTGAGTTTTGGTATGATTTGTTACCCAGCAGTTGAAAACTAATACAGCAAATTGTTTAACCTTTTGGTTTTTTACATTTCTCATCTGTAAACAGTTCTAATCCAACTACCTTTCAGGGTTGTAGCAAGGATTAACTGATTAGATGCATGTAAGGTGTGTTGTACAGTATCGGGCTCCCAGGAAGCCGGGAGTAGCAGCTTCATTATTAATTTACATCATCCTAAATAATGGCTGCTCTGGGCCACTGTGTTTAGAACCCTCGCGCTGGCTTGCCTGTAATGTACACACATTTATGCAGCTCACTCACTCCTGTCCGGCCCTGTCCCAGCTGCATCCAGGAGAATACCAACAAGATAACATATAGTAACAACGTCTGCTTACATTCACGAAGAGCTTTCTAGTTTACAATGCTCGCTAACACTGCACTCACTTGGCAGGCAAAGTAGGAATCAGGGCCTTAAATTTTTTTTTTATTTGGAGTATAGCTTCAGGATGAACAGAACCCATGCTCCTACTTTGGAGCACCGAGCCTAGTTCCTGCCTTGTCTGGATCTTAAACAATCACTGAAGATTGGAGCTGGAAGGGCCTTTTTCTTTTTTTTTTAAATTGAGGTAAAATTTTTTATTTATTTATTTTTAAAAATTTATTTATTCTTTGGCCACGCCACGCAGCATGCAGGATCTTAGCTCCCCACCAGGGATCGAACCCATGCCCCCTGCAGCGGAAGCGCGGAGTCCTAACCACTGGACCGCCAGGGAAGTCTGAGGTAAAATTCTTGTAAGTTAAAAGTAACCATTGAAAAATGTACAAGGCGGGCTTCCCCGGTGGCGCAGTGGTTGAGAGTCCGCCTGCCGATGCAGGGGACGCGGGTTCGCGCCCCGGTCCGGGAAGATGCCACATGCCGCGGAGCGGCTGGGCCCGTGAGCCACGGCCGCTGAGCCTGCGCGTCCGGAGCCTGTGCCCCGCGAAGGGAGAGGCCACAGCGGTGAGGGGCCCGCGTACCGCAAAAAAAAAAATAAATAAAATATAAATAAATAAATAAATAAATAAAAATGTACAAGGCAGTGGCATTTAGTACATTCCCAATGTTGTGAAGCCATCACCTCTGTCTAGCTCCCCAAACAGAAATCCCATACCTATTTGCATTCACCCCCATAACCCCTCCCGGCCCCAGCCCCTAATCTGCCTTCTGCGTCTATGGATTTGCCTATTCTGGATATTTCCTATAAACGTAATCATGTAACACACGACCTTTTGTGTCCGGCTTCTTTCATTTAGCACATGGTTTTCGAGGTTCATGCGTCTTGTGGGATGTGTCAGTGCTTCATCCTTGTTTACGGCTGAGTCAGAGTCCGTTGTGTGGATGTAATACACTTTGTTTATGGAAGGGGCCTCGAAGAGAAGGACGCTGAGGGCTGGCCCAGGTTAGATGAGCCAGTCACGGCACAGTCTGGGCCAGGACCAGGAGGTGACATGGGGCTGGCGGGCTGCTGTTGGTTCATACCTGGGGTCTCCTCCTGGCGTCCCTGCTGGGTCACATTTACCTTTTGTGGTTTGGTGGGGCCGGGAGCGGCCCGGGGGCAGAAGTGATGACAGACGCTTCCAGGGCTGGCCCCTAAAACCTCCGCAACAATCCTCCACACTCTGTCCCTTGTCTTATTGTCCAGCTGGGCCTGAAATGATCCAGTGAGGCACCTGGGCCTGCGGGTCACTGGGCCACCAACTGGAAGGGGTCTGCGGCCTAGACGATGTACAGGGAGAATACGTTTGCCCAGAACAGAAACCAATGCACCTTTGTTATGATAAGGTGCTGATTTATTTTTTAAAATCAGCTCAGTGGTTTTCAGCCTGGGGTGATTATCTCCCCCCACCTCCCCTCCGCCGAGGGGGACACTGGGCAACGTCAGGAGATACTTTTGATTGTTACGGGGGATGCTACTGGCATCTAGTGGTTGGAGGCCAGGGATGCAGCTAAACCTTCTGTGATGCCCAGGACAGGCCCCCACCACAAAGAAACCCAGGGCAGTAGTGCCATGTCGAGGAACCCTTCCTTAGCTCGTGCTTCTGTCTTCTAGTTCTGGATCCTTCTATGCTGTCTGCTCACCTGACCTGAGTTCAGACCCCCGAAGACCTGCCTGCTGACCATCAGATCCTGTCCCTGCCTGACCGCTGATCTGGCCCCTCTCCCTGTAACTTCTCCCATCACTGAACTTGCTCCCGGGTCCAGCTCA
>NW_021147026.1:0-25000 GCF_002837175.3 Physeter macrocephalus
TTGTCACTTTTCTGTGAGATGAGAGAGTTATTGTGGGCATCAAAGCATGAAAAGTCTGACTCTAAATGAGTTGTGTTCTCACAGGGATACCTACTCTACAACCCTTTACAGAGAAGACTGGAATGGCTCTTTTCACCTCTTTGACCAAATGGTTACAGTCCAAACGGTCTCTTTAAAACTCCACATGGTCTGTTCCAAAGGAGATCCTGCAGCCCTATTCCAAGTGTCCATCCTAATTCTCTAATCACTCTTTCTAGAGGTCATCATGAAACCTCCCAGACCATCCTGATTCCTCCCTATTCTCCCTACTTGGCCCTCTCCTGGTCCCTGGCTCTGCTATCTTCTCACTGCCCTGCCCTCCTCCTCCCCTACTTTCTTAAATGCTAGTTTGGGTGTTCTAGGCTTCTAGGGAGTGGGCTGATGGGGCAGCAGGGTGGGTGGGTCTATGACCTGTCTGCTTCTCCACTGCTTCTGATTCTGGCTACAGCAGAGTTCGTGCACGGACAGGGTGGGCTGGGGATGGACCAGGCTCCCCTAAAGATCAGCAAATGGATGGAGCTGGGCTGGGTTCCTGCTTCAGCTGGCTTCTGTATGGATTTACAATAGTGTATAGGTCTCCCTAGGGGCCTTCTCCTGTGCCCCAGCTGGGTCCCTCGAAAGGCTCAGCTTCCTCCTAATCCCCGATGGAGCCTTAATCTGAGTGGTTTAGTGCAGGTCTCGGAGGGCAGTGTGTGGGAGAGCCTAGGGCTGGGGCTGGGGCTGCTGGGGAGAGAGTCTGGCTGCCTCCTCTTCAGAGGGGAAGCCTAGGAAAGGCCACCTGGGAGGATGTTGATGGGGGCCGGGGGACCCCCTCCCTTTTCCCTCTTTAGTTTGAATCCTGGGAGAAGCCACAGGATTGGCTGAGCTGTCACCGCGGGGCAGGCTGAGCAGAGAGGGGAGGAGGCTTAGGCAGGTGCTGCAGAAGGGAAGAGTTTATTTTCAAACTGGGGGCAGTTGTTGGCAAACAGCCTGGTGGGAGCGTATGTGTCTGCACAAGCCCCCAGAGAACTGATGAAAGCGGGGCCCCAATCAGGACAAGTGGAGAGACAACGGCCATGCCCACCAGCCCTCCCTGCCTCTGCCCGCCGGGCTGGGAGGGGCTGGGAGGGGCTGGGCTGCCAGGCTGAGGCTCCGCAGATGCAGAATGCAGATGCAGAATGTTGCCTGACGGCAGGGCAGGGGGAGGTGGAGGACAGGGGAGAGAAGGGCTTTTTCTGGGCTTCCCCCAGGGAGATGTGCAACTCTCCTCCACCCCACCCCCTGCCCTCTGTCCTGTCTTGAGGTCCCTCAGGCAGACAAACCACTGGACGGTAGCAACTTTGCTACCTGTGGGTTTTCTTTCTGTCTCTGTGGTGTTCCTTTGAGCTGCAAGTCTTTCTTCCTACCCCTGCCCTTCATGCCCACCCCTGCCCCAACTCTGGAACTCCTGGTCGGGCAGGGCTAGTCTGGGGAGTCAGGGCCCTGGGGAGAGGCCCCTGTACCCATTAACCCTTTTACTGCCTCCCAGTGTGGAAGGGGCCTCTCAGCCTTTGTGTAGGGAACTCTGAACTGAGGTTGCTAGGCAACGGGAGGTGGAGGTTGCTAAGGACAATGCTGTCCTGTCATAAACCCTCTGGGCAAGCCAAGGGGAGATGGCCTGGGACTGTGTGTGTGAGGCCCGTGGCCTAGAATGTGGGAGGGACCATGAGAGAGACTGGAGCTTCAGGGATTACACTGAAGAGAAGGCTTCCAATCTTTGAGGACCCTAGAATCCATCTAGCAGAGGAGAGTGGATTTATAGACTAGTACAAAAGTAGTAAAAAGCAGTATAAAACAAGCCAGGACTAAATCCTAGGATGAAGTTAGCTGCTGTATGTAAAGAACCCAGCACAGAGCCTGTACAGAGTGCCTGCATGGTGTGAAACCGTGACTAGGCGTGCAGAGGAAAGAGGGTCCACTTCCTCTACACCAGCTTTCCTGGGGTGGATCTTAGATCAGCTCTTCTAATTCATGGGACCAGCTTTTGGTCTTTGACTTTTATGCTATATTTCTTGGGATTTTCAGGATACCCCATGTGGCAGAAGGGACATGAATTTTCTCTCTGTCCTGAGTCATTTGATAAAAATCAGTTATCTTATCCTCCATTTAGAACAACCTGGCTCCCTCTAATCATCTCCCCTCACTACCTTTTAGCCTTGCATACCCTCTGCAGAGTCACCTCTTCCTGGAAGCCTTCCATACTCCTCTTGCTTCTTAGCCTCTTGGAATATTTTTTAAGCTTCTGTGTGTATATGAACTCGCACATGTCCATGAGTGTGGATTCCCTGCCTTCCTACAGCTTGCAAGAATGGGGACTGTGTCCCCTTCCTCTATACTCCCCTGCACGTGGGGAGGTCCAAAGACACTCAGGCTCTGGCTCTGCGGGTAGAGGGGGCCCCAGGACTCAGGAGGATACAGGACTGCCTGCCCCTGGCCAGCTTCCTATTCTTCTGTGACACTACAGGTCTAGCCATGCATACCTCACAGAAAAGTTACGACATACTCTATGCTTTATTAGATGTTCTGGTCAACAGACATTTGGAGCTGTTACCCATTGGCTACCAACATCCCCCGAGTGAGAATATACTGACTATGCTCAGTGATAAGTGCCCTGAGCGTCACTTGATCCTCACACCAGTGTGCAATGGAGAGTAATCTGCATCATGAGAAAGAAGGCCTGGCTGTATCACTGAGTAGCTTATTGGAAAGAAGCTTAACATCAGTTCCTTCCTCTATAATGGAATTCTTGGAAGGATTACGTATGGTGACAATGCCTAATATTACATGGCCCATATCCCAAACTCTATTTCCCTTCCCTCTTCTTCCTTCTTTGTAGCGACTGAAGATCACCATAATGAAAAGTTACCATCACACGGGACGTAGTAGAGGTCGCAGGGAGTTCCCCGGTGGCCTAGTGGTTAGGATTCTGGGCTTTCACTGCCATGGCCGGGGTTCAATCCCTGGTTGGGGAGCAAGCCACGTGGTGCAGACAAAAAAAAGAAAAAAGAAAAAAGAAGAGGTCGCAGTGGAGTCTGTGGGGGTCCAGTGGCCAGGCAGTTTAGGGTTACTGAGGAATCCCACTGGTGGGAGGAAGGGTGTGATCATATGCAATATTTACCTGCACAACCCAGGCTTATCTTCTAGGTGGGGATTTAAACACCTAGCCCTTTAAGCACCTCCACCCTTTCTAGAGAATCTGCGCCCTTGGACCTCATTCTTGGAAGAAAAAAATCCCTTGCCTATGAGCACAGCACCGGCCTCAGCCTGATCTTCTCCTCTTTTTTCCTGATGGCTTCAGGGCCCCCACAGGTTTTGATTCTATTTCAGAAAGATGAACCCTAGAGGTAGAATGCAAGCAGATCAGAGAGGGTGAGTGCGTGAGCAGCTTCAGATTGCCCAGTCTTAGAAAGGGCTAAGTAGGGGCACAGTCTGGTTGCCTTTGTTTGGCATAACCCACAAGAATTAGAAAATGTCAGTTGTCCCTATCAAAGGTCCAGGCGGGGTGGGCAGCTGATTAACGTGGAGGGCGGGAGGCTGGAGGCAGCGGGACCTCTTCCTGGACTGTTGGCGTAACCCAGGTGAGAGATGCTATGGGACTAAACTAAAGAGAAGGTGGTAGAGAGGGAAACAGCATCTAGGAGGTAGAATTGAAAGGCTTACTGAACAAGCAGATGTGGGGTTAGTGGAGAGAACAGTCTAGGTGATACCAGGTTTCTGGTAGGGTGACGTGCGTGATGGCACTGTTCACTGATACAGGGGAGAAGAGGGAGAGGGTGTGTCGTCAGGTGAGGGATGGAGCCAAGGTTGAATGCAGGCTGCTGATTTCAAATCATGAGCTCATTCATTTGTTCAACCATTTTTATTTAAGCACCCGCTGATGCCAGGCACCATGCTGCCTGCATTCCATCCACCCTACCTGGATTTTTTTCTCTGTTTGTTTTTTTTTTTTTTTTTTTTTTTGTGGTACGCGGGCCTCTCACTGTTGTGGCCCCTCCGGTTGCGGAGCACAGGCTCCGGACGCGCAGGCTCAGTGGTCATGGCTCACGGGCCCAGCCGCTCCGCGGCACGTGGGATCTTCCCGGACCGGGGCACGAACCCGTGTCCCCTGCATCGGCAGGAGGACTCTCAACCGCTGCGCCACCAGGGAAGCCCCTCTGTCTCATTTTATAGATGAAGAAGTTGATGTTGAGAGAGAAGTTAAGTGATTTGGCCAAAGAAGTAAATGACAGAGCTGGAGGCTAGGTTTCTGTGGCTCCCAAGTGTGTGCCTTGCTCACTAGGCTGCACTGCCAGGGACCCACGAAGCTGTCTGGGGTGCAGGGCTCCGTCAGGGTGGGAGGGCGCTGTCTGCTTGCGCTGGGGCTGGGTGCTTTGTGGAGCTCTATGTAGTCTGTCAGCCCGGGCTTGGATGCCCTGGAGCGTGAGGGGATGGGGTGAGGAGGCTGCTGACCTTGCTGCCTGGCTGGTTTGGACTCTGGCCACCCTAAGGAGCTTAGGCCGCTGATAATAGCCCTGTCGGATTAGGGGCTTTGGTAGGCAAGGTATGGATCCCTGCTCAGGCCCCAAACACAGCTGTGGTTTCTGGGCACCAAGTCCTCTGGCAGGAGTACTCCCGGGACCCCCCTTACAAAAAGAGCTCAGGGATGGGCAGATTCTGTATGAATCCAGAGGAGACCAAGTGTTGGCTCTTCAAGCCCCTTCCCCCTACAGTCCTGGAAGCTGGGCGTGGTTCAGTGCCCACCTGCTGCTGCTCTGGTTTCTCTTTGTCTAAGCTGGGTCCCAGCTGCTGAAAGGCAGGAGCCATCAGAGGGGCTGAAGGGAGAGATCTGCCCTCAGTGACCCCAACCCCATCTGTGCCTCTCTGGACCCCACTCCTTCAGGGTAACCGGGAGACACTGAGTCTGTTCTTGACGTCTGAGAATGACCGGTGTGACCAGGGGCCTGGGGCTCCCATGGGGTCCCTTCAGCACCCTTGATCCAGGGCTCCTCCCCCAGGGCGTGTCCGGCTTCAGAAGGGGGCATCTCTCCAGATCGAGGGGCTCAGGGCTGAGGACCAGGGCTGGTACGAGTGCCGTGTGCTCTTCCTGGACCAGCACAGACCCGAGGACGACTCTGCTAACGGCTCCTGGGTGCACCTCACAGTCAATTGTATGAAGCTGGGAGCAGGCAGGCGGTGGAGGAGGGAGGGGAGAGGAAGGAGGAGGGAGAGGAGGGGAAGGAGGAGGGAGGGGAAGGGAAGGAGGGTGGAGAGGGAGGGGAGGGAAAGGAGGGGAGGGGAGGAGAGGGGAGGGGAGGGGAGGAGGGGGGAAGTAGGTGGGTGGGGAGGGGAAGGAGGGGGGAGGGGAGGGGAAGGAGGGGGAGGGGAGGAGGGCAGTCCCGACGCCCCACCCTTGCTGACACCCTTCGTTTGCTGGCTCCCTCTTTGCATCTTACCCCTGCCACCCCCACTCCTGCCCTTTCAGTTCCTCAAACCTAAATCCAATCAGCCTCCTCGGCTCTTTGTTAGGAACTTCCTCTTCCTCTCTCTTCCCTGCTCCTGCCTCCCTGGCCAGGAGAGGGTAATGGGTAGGAGGGGATAAGGGGTTATTGACCCCTGAGTGAAACATCACTCACATATATACAACATTTTGTTTTTTCAAAATACCTTTTAACCCCGTACGTCATGAATTCTGTCTCAACCCTAAGAAGCAAGGAGGTCATAATTATTCCCATTTCACAGATGGGGCATGGGGAGACTGGGTCATGCCACTGATTAGTGGCAGAGCAGTCTAGAACTCAGGTCTCCTGACTCCCAGGATAGTGCTTTTCTAGAGGGCACCTAGCTCTCTCCCAGCTCTGAACACCCAGCCTGGTGGTCAGCTCCCTCACCAACTCTGCAGGCCAGTGGGGGAACGGGCTGGTGCGTCCTTACTGGGTCCTGGGTGCAGCAGACAGGGTGGCCCTGGGTTGGGGATTCCTATGAAGCTGGTGGGCTGATGGGCTGAAGGCTGAGGCCCTGATCTGCCTCTCTGGTCCTCGGACGCTGCTCTTTGGGCTGATGGCCCCTCTGGCAATCCCTGACGCCTCTTTCCTTGCAGCCCCCCCTCAATTCCTGGAGACGCCTCCCCAGGTGCTGGAAGTGCAGGAACTGGAGCCTGTGACCCTGCGTTGCGCAGCCCGCGGCAGCCCCCAACCTCGTGTGACTTGGAAGCTCCGAGGACAGGACCTCGGCCAGGGCCAGAGTCAGGTGCAAGTGAGTCCCAGGGCTGGACAGGGTGGGCCAGATAGAGTGTGAGGCAGGTAGTGGCCTGGGAGCGGGGCTGGAGGCCCAGGGGTTGGGAGACGGGCCGGAGGAGGGGCTTGGCACTGGCTTCCCCGAGCCCAGCACGCTGCCTCCCTCTGCTGGCCTCTGCTAGCCAGCCTCGGAAGTGCGGGGTCTGAGGCCCGCCGTGGGTAGGGGAGACACAGGGTCCTTCCTCACCCACTCTGACTCTAGGTGCAGAACGGGACGCTGCGGATCCGGAGGGTGGAGCGAGGCAGCTCCGGGGTCTACACCTGCCAAGCCTCCAGCACTGAGGGCAGCGCCACCCACGCCACCCAGCTGCTGGTGCTAGGTGCTGTCTCGGGGGAGGGCCGGGAAACAGGACACACACGTGAGAGGACTGACTTGTGGCTGGAGGTGCACACAGCCAGCAGCCGGGGTTGCGGGGGGGCGGGGGGAAGGCTTGTGCCTGAGGGCAGGGGCCCATGGAGAGGGAGGGAGCTCCCAATGCAGGCTCTTCCTCTAAAACCAGCATCTTGCCTGTAAAAGGATCAGTGAACAGAGATAGATATTTAGTGCCAGCAATGTGGTATAGTGAGAATGGCATGGGTGCTGGTGTTAGACCATGAGCCATGGAACCCCCTTGACCTCCAGTTTCCTCATCTATACAAGGAGGTTCCTATGTTCCTCGCAGGATTGTTACAAGAATTAGGTTCAGACGAGCACAGTGATCATAGTAATTCCTGGCCAAGCCCTTCCCCTTAGAAAGAAAGCTGAGAAGTAGACTCTGCCTTCATGGAGCCTCTTATCCACAGTGGGAAATAAGACGCAGTTGCGAAGTGCTGCTCTCCTGGGTACTGTGGGAGAGGCAGTGCTGGGCAGTGGTGCAGGGTGAAGTCTGGTGTTGAGAAGGCCTGAGTATGAATTTGCCTTCCCCGCTGATCTCGGGCAAGTCACCTCACAGTCTCTCTGTCTCTGAGCCTTCATGTCTTCACCTATGAAGTGGAGACAACAATTTCTACCACAAAAGGCTCTTGGGAGGATTAAATGAGAATAGTGCAGGTAAGGTGCTCAGCTATGCCCGGCATGCCTGTAAGTGCTCTATACACCAACTCATATCATTACCACTTATTACTGACCACTCACACAGTAGGAGCCCAGAGAAGGGAAACAGCAGTGCAGCTGCAGATGCTAGAGACGGTTTGGCAGGGGCTCTGTGGCCTGGCCAGGCTCTCAGGGAAGAGCATTCTAGACTGTGGGATCAGAGAGCAAAGGCATGGAGATGGGAGTGAGTCTGGCATAGGCACAGTGAGCTACCCATACTGACCTGAAAGAGTTCACAGAGACTTGACATATGAAAAGATAGTTGGCCAGGCAGGGGTTACAAGGGCCCACGGTGCTGGGTCAAGAAGTTTGAGCTTAATGTGCTAGGAGCCAGGAGCTGTTGTGGGTTCTTGAGTAGAAGTGTTCTGTGGCCAAAGGTGGGGGGGACATTTCTGCATGAATGGCCATCAGAGTGGCAGTGATGGCAGAGCCTGGAGTCAGGGATTGCTGCAGCATCTTGGGGTAAGGTACTGGGTACCCGGATTAGCGTAGGAGACATAGAGGTGATTTCAGATGTGACAGATGAGGGATGGAAAGGATAGTGGGTGTAAAGGTGTAAAGGGTGATCAGGGGGGTAAAACTGATTCCCCCTCCCCAACACACACACACACACACACACACACACACACACACACACACGGGAAACTAGGTGAATGGAGGTGATGGGAAGGGGAGCTGGCCAGGGCAGAGGAAGAACTTGTGTGAAATAAAAGGGTTAGGACCTGTTTCCATACCCAAGGCTTTGTAGCAACCAGCCCTGTATTCCAGAGAGCGGACCTGGGAAGAACTATACAAGTGACCCTCAGGGTTCCTGGAAGACTGGGCTGAGGCCTCCCCTTCCCCATGTGCTCCCCCCCGCACAGGACCCCCTGTCATCGTGGTGCCCCCCAAGAACAGCACAGTCAATGCCTCCCAGGATGTTTCCCTGGCCTGCCAGGCTGAGGCGTACCCCGCTAACCTCACCTACAGCTGGTTCCAGGACAGCACCAACGTCTTCCACATTAGGTGGGGCATGGGGTGGGGTGGGTGTGGGGAACTGATGGGCAGTCTGAGTCCGGCAAGGCCTGGACCCCCTTGCCCACGTGCCACACTGCAGCCGCCTGCAGCCCCGAGTGCGGATCCTGGTGGATGGCAGCTTGCGGCTGCAGGCCGCCCAGCCTGACGATGCGGGCCGCTACACCTGTGTGCCCAGCAACGGCCTTCCGCGCCCACCCTCGGCCTCTGCCTACCTCACTGTTCTCTGTAAGCCTGAGCCCAGCTCCCTCCCCAGACTGCTCTCCCCTGGGCCAGGCCAAGCTCCTCCCCATAACTTGCCACTGCTTCCCCCCAGACCCCGCCCAGGTGACTGCCATGCCTCCTGAGACACCCCTGCCCATGGGCATGCGGGGGGTGATCCAGTGCCCGGTTCGTGCCAACCCCCCACTGCTCTTTGTCAGCTGGACCAAGGATGGGCAGGCCCTGCAGCTGGACAAGGTACAGGCTTGGGGCAGGGGATAGAGGGCTTAGCTTGGTGGTATTCTAGTCAGGACAGCTGGGGTGGCATTAGATCCATTCAGTGACTAGGGAACATGCTGTGTCGTTGTCGCATGGGGAACAGGAGCAGAGACACCCATGCCTACAGGGGGCAGCACAGCCGTGCAGACACTCTGCTAGAAGGCCAGGAGGCAGCGAGCACCTTCCTCTTAGGACTGGTTGAGGATAGATCAGCAACAGCTTCTGGGACTCTGGTGATGGGCCTTGAAGGGTGGAGAGACATTCCATGCAGAAACCAGGGCCCAGAGGCAGGAAACAGTATAGTGCATTTATGGTATAATGAGTCTACCAGCTGGGGGGGAGCTACAGTGCCTATGGGGACATGACTGATGCAGAGAAATCTGGAAAGACTGGTTGGGACCCAAAGGAGGAACTATGGATGCCAAGTTAATATTACCTCATTCCACGGTGATTGAGATCTTTTGTTTGTTGGCAAAGACCACAAATTCCTTGTGGGCTAGTATTTCATCTTTTAATCCTAGTCTCCCCAGGGCTACTGCAACTGTAGTGGTGCTCAATAAATATTTGTCTAAGGTTTAAAAAAAAAGTCCAAAGGCATTCGGAGGCAGTGAAGTTGCTTGGGCAACGGTGTGATAGGAATGGAGAGGAAGAGACTGGACAGACAGAGGGGGTACAGAGGCTATTGAAATGAGAGTGTGGGTGAGAGGTTACGAGGCCTGAGTTAGAAAGGAGGACACGAAGACAGATGGGACAAAAGGCCTTCCCAGGAGGACAGACGTGGGGCGTGAGACCGAGTGAGGAGCCGGATGTTAGCCTTTAACACAGAACTAGGGAAGCCAGGAAGAAGAACCGATTTGGGGTGGAAGATGCAGAATGTAATCTCGGAGTGCTGGGAAGGCAGCAGGCCGGGAGACCCACACCGCTCAAGCCCAACCCCAGGGTGGGCCGTGCACACTGGATTCCCTGTGAGTGGCTCTCCTGGAGTCTGCAGTCCCAGTCTTCACCCCCATTGGTAGTGGCCCCTCTGTAGGAAAGAGAAAGGAAGGATGGAATTCACAGAGAGGTCTGGCCTGGGGGTAGGGTTGTGGCATCCTCTGCATAGATGTGGGTCCCTCCTGCGCATTGCCTCTCTCCATCTCTAGTCTGGCCTCCGCTGAGTTTCTCTCTCTGGTTGTCATCTCATGCCTCCAGTTCCCTGGCTGGTCCCAGGGCCCAGAAGGCTCCCTGATCATTGCCCTGGGGAATGAGGATGTTCTGGGAGAATACTCCTGCACCCCCTACAACCGTCTTGGCACTGCAGGGCCCTCCCCCGTGACCCGCGTGCTGCTCAAGGTGAGGCTCGGGGGTGGGGGGGCAGCGGGTCAGGTGGCCAAAGATGCGAGCCTAGTGCTGACACCTGGCTGACAGAGGCGGGTGGGACAGATACATGTGTGGGGCGGGGGGCAGGGGCTTCCCAGTCTGTGTTTCCCTCGGTGGCCACGGCAGCAGCTATCAGATGCCATCACAGAGGTTTTTGCAGAGATGGTGCTGGGGAGGTGGGGCATCGGTCACCTCCACACAGTAAGATATCCTGCCTGCCCCGACCCTTTAACTTGGACCAGGCTGCCTTCTGCTCTAGAGGGAAGAGAGTGGGAAGCAGAGGGCAGGGTGAAGGGTGTTCTGTAGAGGTTTGTACATCTCCAGAGAGGCCCTCGTCTCTCCAGCAATGTCCCTCCAGCCCCCCTGCTGGGGGACAGAGAGAAAGCTAGAGAGACACTGAGAGATGGAGACAGACGCAGCGTGACGGGGGCCCCGCAGAGGGGAAGTAACGACCCTTAGACAGCAGTGTGAGAGAGCCCCCTCCCAATGCCAGATCTGGCTTACAGGCTCCCCCAGCTTTTCTAGAACGGCCCAAGGAAGAATATTTCCAAGAAGTAGGGCGGGAGCTACTCATTCCCTGCTCTGCCCGAGGAGACCCTTTGCCTACTATCTCTTGGGCTAAGGTAAGGCTCCTGACCCCACTCCTCCTGTATTCACGCCTGCTACGCCCCTGACTCTCCGTGCCCCTGGCCTTTCTGTGGGAGGAAGGAGGTGGGGAGGAGAGGGCTGTCAGAGGCAGGGCGGGGAGGAAACTGGAGCTGCCCAGAGAGATGAGTGGCGCCCTTGGTGAGGGGTGGCTGCGTGTGTCCTCAGGGCTGACCAGTGGTTCTGTAGGTGGGCCGGGGGCTGCAGGGCCAGGCCCAGGTGGATAGCAACAGTAGCCTCATCCTGCGACCGTTGACCAAGGAGGCCCACGGGCGCTGGGAGTGCACGGCCAGCAATGCTGTGGCCCGAGTGGCCACCTCCACGAATGTCTACGTGCTGGGTTAGTGGGGGCGGAGCCAGCTGGAGGCAGCCATGTGGGAAGGAGATGGGAATAAATCATTTTGGGGGGGCCCAGATGGGGGATCTTGGGTGGGGAGCCCCTGGGATGATGGGTGGAGGGCCAAAGCCCTGGTCTCCCCCTAGCTCTTTGCTGTCCCTCAGTACCCTGATCATCATCCCTCTGTTCCCCCCACCCAGGCACCAGCCCCCACGTTGTCACCAATGTGTCCGTCGTGCCTTTGCCCAAGGGTGCCAATGTCTCCTGGGAGCCTGGATTTGATGGTGGCTATCTGCAGAGATTCAGCGTCTGGTACACCCCATTGTGAGTGACCTGCCCCTGCCATCCCTCTCCCTCAACACCCTGATTCTCTCTGGCCCTCTGCCTTTTCTCCCACCCCTCTATCCCAGCCCTGCCCTAACTCTGCTGCCCGAGTTCCAGAGAATCTCAGGGATTCATGGCCCAGGTCCTGAGACCCTGGATGGTGGAAGGGAGGGGAGAGGTCAGCTCTCTGGACTCCAACCTTCCTGCTCTTCCTAGTTCGTGAGGTGCCCCTCATTTCCTCCTGTCCTCCAGGGCAAAGCGTCCTGACCGAGCCCACTACGACTGGGTGTCCTTGGCTGTGCCCATGGGGGCTGCTCACCTCCTAGTGCCAGGCTTGCAGCCCCACACCCAATACCAGTTCAGCGTCCTCGCTCAGAACAAGCTGGGGAGCGGGCCCTTCAGCGAGATCGTCTTGTCTGCCCCTGAAGGTGAGAGACCTCTTACCCAGAGCAGCAGACAAGGATAGGCCAGGACTGTAGGGACCTGAGTGGGAGGGGGCAGAGGTGCTGGGCAGCTTGGGGGCCAGAGGGCTTTCTGGAAGATGATCCAGGCTTGTCTTTAGGGGCTCTGGGAGAGCAGCTGGACACCAGGGGATGTCGAAGGCCAGAGGAGCAGGGGAGGAGCGCTGGAAATCCGATCTTTACAAGTCTATTTGTCCCATTCAGGGCTTCCTACCACACCAGCTGCCCCCAGTCCTCCCTCAACAGAGATGCTGCCTCCCCTGTCCCCTCCGAGAGGGCTGGTGGCAGTGAGGACACCCCGGGGGGTACTCCTGCATTGGGATCCCCCAGAACTGGTCCCTAAGAGACTGGATGGCTACGTCCTGGAGGCACGGCAAGGCTCCCAGGGGTGGGAGGTGCTGGATCGGGCCGTGGCAGGCAGTGAAATGCAGTTGTTGGTGCCAGGACTTATCAAGGTAGGTGTGGGAGGCGGGCACGGAGGGTCCTCCCAGCAGCCCTCCGGCCCTCTGCTCCACTCTCCAAACCTGATCTCACCCTGAGTTGACTATCCTCACCTCCGGCTGTCCACTTCACCCGTACCTTCCAACTGCAAAGTCTTTCCGAACGGGGTTGGGGGTGGGCAGTGCTGAGCCCTGACCCCATTCCTGGACCCCAACCCCCAGGACGTTCTCTACGAGTTCCGCCTTGTGGCCTTCGCCGGTAGCTATGTCAGTGATCCCAGCAACACGGCCAACGTCTCCACTTCTGGTGAGAATCTGGCAGGAGGGCAGAGCCCTGGGGATTGGGGGGCTCGAAGCTCACTAAGTCGTGGACACCGACCCTCCTTCGTGGCCCTTTGCCCAGGCCTGGAGGTCTACCCCTCACGCACACAGCTGCCAGGCCTCCTGCCCCAGCCAGTGCTGGCCGGCGTGGTGGGCGGGGTCTGCTTCCTGGGCGTGGCTGTCCTCGTGAGTATCCTGGCCGCTTGCCTTACGAACCGGCACAGAACCGCTCGTCGCCACAGAAAACGCCTCCGCCAAGGTAGGCCACCTGGGGCCCCTCCAAAGAAGGGCCCCGCCCCTCCATAAGCACCTCCTACCTGGAGGAGAAATCCCTCCCTCCTGCGTGGGCCAGGTGTGTTCCCACAACCCGTGGTCCTGCTTCCCCACTGGCCTCCACTTTTCCCAGGCAGATGAGATTGGGCGCCTGTGTCACCTCTGGTTCTCCTGTCCTTTCAGATCCACCTCTTATCTTCTCTCCGGCCGGGAAGTCAGCTCCCCAGTAAGTCCCTCCACTTCCTTGGCTTCCTTCTGCCTTCTGTGAGCGCCAGGGTTCTCTGCTTTTCTGCACCTTGGGGAGGGGTAGGAGAGGTGGAACAGAAGTGAGAGGGAGGTAAGGATGGAAGTGCAGAGGCCCCAGCCTGGGGGCTGGTCCATTGTTGCCTGTGCCTTCCCTCCACCGCTCCACCCCTCCATCATGTGGGTCCTTTTCTCCCTTGCTCTCCCTAGCTCTGCTCTGTTCTGCTCTGTTCTGCATCAAACCTCTCAAGGCCTGACGCTGGTTCCTGGGAGGGGGCCTGGCCCCCTACCATAGACCCTGATCTCCTGTCCTTCCCCAGCTCTGCTTCGGGCTCGGGCAGTCCTGACAGCGTGGCGAAGCTGAAGCTCCAGGGTTCCCCAGTCCCCAGCCTGCGCCAGAGTCTGCTCTGGGGGGAACCCGCTGGACCCCCCAGCCCCGCTCCGGATCCTCCACCTAGCCGGGGGCCCTTACCCCTGGAGCCCATTTGCCGGGGACCAGATGGGCGATTTGTGATGGGACCCAAGGTGGGGACCTCCCAAGAAAAGTCAGGCCCTGAGCAGGCTGAGCCTCGGACCCCAGCTCAGCGTCAGACCAGGTCCTATGATGGCAGCAGCAGCCCCAGTGGGATGCCCCAGCCCCTCTGCATTGCAGACATCAGCCCTGTGAGGCCCCCTCCAGCAGCGTCACCCAGTTCCCTGCCAGGTCCAGGACCCCTCCTCCAGTACCTGAGCCTGCCCTTCTTCAGGGAGATGAATGTAGATGGGGACTGGCCCCCCTTGGAGGAGCCTGCTCCTCCCCCAGATTACATGGATACCCGGCCCCGCCCCACCTCATCTCTCCTCCACCCGCTGGACTCCCACTCTGAGTTCCCCAGGGCAGCGCTTCCTGGGGCCGTGCTTGGGGTTGGGGCCTCCCCAGAGCCCCCGTACACAGCACTGACTGACTGGACACTGAGGGAGCGGCTGCTGCCAAGCCTTCTGCCTGCCGCGCCTCGGGGCAGCCTCACAAGCCAGAGCAGTGGGCGGGGCAGCGCCTCCTTCCTTCGGCCCCCCTCCACGGCCCCCTCTGCAGGAGGCAGCTACCTCAGCCCCGCTCCAGGAGACACCAGCAGCTGGGCCAGTGGCCCTGAGAGGTGGCCCCGAAGGGAGCATGTGGTGACAGTCAGCACGAGGTGAGGGCAGTCCCTGCCCAGCCCTGCCCTATCCAGGTTCTCCCCACCCCTCTCCTATACCGTCTGCCTTCTCTGCTCCATTCCCACCCTGGGACCAGGAGAGCTGAGGTCCTTTTGCTGAGGTCCAGGGATCTTCAGAGGAAACCCATGACCCACCCTCAGCTTGGGGTCCCCGGGTTCAGGCTTTTCTGGCTACCCTCCATTGTTCCACCCATACCAAACATCTGTCCATTTTAACAGGAGGAACACATCTGTGGATGAGAACTATGAATGGGACTCAGAATTCCCAGGGGACATGGAATTGCTGGAGACTCTGCACCTGGGCTTGACTGGCCCTCGATCCCGACTTGAAGCTGAGCCAGAGCTAGGTGTGGGAGCCCTCCAGAAAGGCAGGCACCCCTGGCCTTGCTGCCCTGCACCCACACCCTCAGGACCCAGTCAGTTCCCAGCTGGGCCCTGTGCCCCAGGCCCTCTCCTCTTGCTGTCTTGGCTTCTCTGCATTGGCAGGCCCTAGAGAGCCTTGTGGTGCCGGTGAACCACAAGACTTCACCCAGGGAACCTTAAGACCTCTTCCTTTCGTTATTCGGCCCTCTTGCAGGTGCGAAGACTCCAGAGGAGGGCTGCCTCCTGAAGACTGCCCACGCTCCTGGCCCTGAGGCCCGCTGTGCTGCCCTTCGGGAGGAATTCCTGGCCTTCCGCCGCCGTCGAGATGCTGCTAGGTTCCGGCTACCGGCCTATCGACAGCCAGTGTCCCACCCTGAACAGGCCACTCTGCTGTGAATGCCCTAATGTGAGGCAGGGTGAAGGCACACGGCCCCTGCAAAGAAGGCCCCCAGCAAGACCTAGCTCCAGCCTGGGACACTGCCCCTCCTCCTTTGGTGCTCAGGCACAGACCCTGACAGTGGGCTTGGTATGGGACGTATGTGCTGAGCCTCTAGAGTCTGGGGCCTGGAACAGGGATCTTACGTCTGCCCGTGTGTGTGTGTGTGTGTGTGTGTGTGTGTGTGTGTGTGTGTGTACGTGCGCGTGTGTGGTGTTTGTGGTGTGGGTGAGGGTTTTTTACAGGTGAATAAAGAACGTCTGAAAAATCTTTCTGTGTGTCATCTGCTTTGAATCTGAGAGGGAGGTTGGAAAATCCCTGAACCCTAAAAAAGGAGGGTACTCTTCCTGAATGAATGGACGTAGGTTCAATATCCATTCAAAAAGCATTTATTGAGTGCCTACTGAGATCAGCCATTGAGCTAGATGCAGAGGAAGTACAAAGTTCACGAGACATGTCTGCTCTTGGGGAGTTCTTTCTGGTCGGTGAAGCAGGCAAGTAAAGAAATAGTTACAGTATGATGTGATAAGTTCTTTGATAAACTATTGGTTATTAAGGTAGCACGAAGGAAGGAGTCAGCAAACAGTGAATGCTTACAGCTTGCGCTGGGACGGTTGCAGGCATCATCACAGGAAGTGAGAACAATGATAACAGCCACAGCTGAGCACTCACTATGTGCCAGGCACTGCTGTAAGCTCTTTACATGTATCATTTAATTCTCTACCACTCTGAGGTAGGTAGTACTATTAGCTCTATTTTATAGACTAGGGAACTGAGGTGTACAGTGCTTTAATAAGTTCCCAAAAGTCACAAAGTTGGTGATGGATAGAGCAGGTGAGAAGTCAGTCAAGGGAGGAAACGCATCCCAGGCAGAGGAACAGCCTGTGTAAAGGCACGGGGGATTCCTTGGCCTACCAGGGGATCACTGGAATATAGGGGTAGGGCGGATCGGGCAAGAGAGAATGGAAAAGTGGGAAGGCACTGTTTTTTTTTTTTTTTAATTATTATTATTTTTAAAATTTATTTTATCTTTGGCTACATTCGGTCTTCGTTGCTGTGCGCAGGCTTTCTCTAGTTGCATGGAGCGGGGGCTACTCTTTGTTGTGGTGCGCGGGCTTCTTTATTGCAGTGGCTTCTCTTGTTGCGGAGCACGGGCTCTAGGCACACGGGCTTCAGTAGTTGTGGCACGCAGGCTCAGTAGTTGTGGCTTGTGGGCTGTAGAGTGCAGGCTCAGTAGTTGTGGTGCACAGGCTTAGTTGCTCTGCATCATGTGGGATCTTCCCGGACCAGTGACCAAACCCGTGTCCCCTGCATTGGCAGGTGGATTCTTAACCACCGCACCACTAGGGAAGTCCGGCACTGGTTGGTGATGTGCTTGAAAACCAGGCTAAACTGGGTCTTCTATCATCTATGAAGAACTCCACTGATGGATGTAAGCAGGGACTCCACCCCAGAGGGACTGCTCAACTGAAGCCTGAAAACAGGGAGGGGGGAGCCCTCCTTCAACCCCCAAACGAGGCTCTCCTCCACCCTCAGAGACAGAAGAACTGCCAGCCTCCTTCTCCACTGAGGGTGTTTTGATCCCTCCAGGATTAAGAGGTGCCAGGTCATAGAGGAGGAAATGAAGGGGAAAGAAGTCAAGTCTGGGGACTTCCTTGGTGGCGCAGTGGTTGAGAATCTGCCTGCCAATGCAGGGGATACGGGTTCGAGGCCTGGTCCGGGAAGATCCCACATGCCGTGGAGCAACTAAGCCCGTGCGCCACAACTACTGAGCCTGCGCTCTAGGGCCCGCGAACGACAACTACTGAGCTCATGTGCCACAATACTGAAGCCCACACACCTAGAGCCCGTGCTCCGCAACAAGAGAAGCCACCACAATGAGAAGCCTGCGCACCGCAACAAAGACTTAACACAGCCCCCAAATAAATAAATAAATAATAAAATTTAAAAATAAAATTGTTTTAAAAAAAAAAGTCAAGTCTGAACCCTGGGTCCCAATGCTGACCATGCCTCTTGGGCCCTGGGCACGGAATGCCCTCACTGCTAGTCTGGGGCTTGAAGAAGGTGGGGAGCAAGACCACTGAGACCAGGAGCTGTCCTGGCCTGCTAGCCCCAGTCCTGCCACACCCTAGACAGTTGTTGGGGGGGGGGCGGTGAGCGTCTTCCTGTGCCTCCATTTACCTAACCACCCTTTTTAAACCAAGAGGTTTCTTCCCGCATAAAAACGCCCACAGTCTTGAGCTAACCTAGGCAGAAAGTTTCCCACTGGGGCACAAGTTTAAGCGCTCTGGGGTAGGGGTAGAGGTTCTCAAGAGTGGAGGCTACTGCCTCCAGGTCCTTTAACTCCGGTTCTTGTCCACCGCCCCTCTCTTTTAAGCACTGCCCTCAGCTTCTGGACTGCGGCGCCTTTAAACCCTCTCAGCCCTTGCCCCGCCCCTGGTCCGCCCCGTCCGAGGCGGGAGCAGGCTGAAAACCTCCTGCCGGGCCCGGCCTCGGCGCTTCACTCGCGCTGCAGACCCCGCCTTGAGTGCGCAACTCTACGGCCCGCGTGAACGGTGAGCTGCAGGGAGGGGTCTCTAGAAAGCTAGAAGCCAGAGCTTGCGACTTGCTCCAGTGAGCTTGGTGATCAAGGGCTAGCAGGCAAGGGTCCGTTGACTGCTCTGCCTCTCCCCGGGCTGTCAGGTCTGTCCCCAGGCTCTGACCCCGCATTGTTGAGCAATGAGGTCAGCCGCTGTTGCGAGTGCATAGACGGGGCCGTCCGTCCGGATCAGGGACTCGGGGACTGCGTCCCGCCCGCCGGCTCCAGCCCCGGGTCTTCGCTGGGGTGGGGAAAGGGGGTCGTCAGGGATTAGCTGGCTGGCCTCGAGTGATGGAGCGTACAGGGTCCCGGCGTCCACCCTGGCCAGCTCGGCGCCGCCGGGGCTTCCGAAGCGACACTTCACTTCCTAGTTCCAGGAGCACGTGTGGGTGCTGCCTGCCCTCTGCGTCCCCGAAGCCGACCTTTCTGTTCATTCTCCTGCAGCTCGTTTTTCTGGGGATTCGGCGTCGCGGGCTGGGGCGAGGGGGCTCCGTGCGCGGGTCCCGCAGTGGCCTCGCCTTCCCGGGTTCGGGCGGGGAGTTGAAGCTCCAATCGCCTCCAGGAGGGTCACCCCGACCTGAAACATCTGGGAGGCTGCAGCCCTGACTGCGCCCCAGCATGCCCTGCCTGTAGGAGGTGGTGTTGAGGGAGGATGGATGCTTTCCAGGCCTCCAGCCCCTACGGGAGCCGATGCCCCCACCCCTTAACCCCCTGCTGCTGGGAAAGTCGGTGGTGGCCGCGAGCGGGCGGGCGGGCTGCCCAGACCACTGCGTCACCCCAGCGGCGGGCGGTGGGTGATTCATCCCAGTAACGGCCCAGGGTGTGGCGGCAGGACCGGAAATGGACTGCCACCTCCCCCCCGCCCCCCCTCCCTCTACAGGCCTCCTGGAGTCTCTCCTGGAGCCGGTATCTGTGAAGTTCTGGGGCACCTTGGTATCTGTGAGCAGAAAGAAGCGGGGTAGAAGTGAGGATGGACTGATGTGGGGATCCGGTGTAGGAGGAGACCTGTGGCTCTCCTAGTTTTCTGACTCCAGAGCACCAGACACAGGGACAGCTCCCCGTCTTTAACCCCACTCCCAGTTTCTCCTTCCTAGTCCACAGGGAAGACTGCCGAGGAGGCCAAGGTAGGGTGGGGCCAGCAGGGCCTACCTTTCCAGAATCAACAAATAAGTCTTTGTCCAAGTGCAGTTCTCCCCCCATACCCCCACTCCACAGCCGGGGTCCCTCTTTTGCTCTCTGGGGATTGGACTCTAATCCCTTCTCCCCCACCCCCATCCCTTCTCCCCCACCCCCATCCCTTCTCCCCCACCCCCATCCCTTCTCCCCACCCCCATCCCTTCTCCCCCACCCCCATCCCTTCTCCCGCCCAGGATTTTCAGTTATGGGGCTCTCTAGCTCAGAATGTACCTTCTGTTCCCAGGACATTTCTTCTACTCCTGAACTATTTCCTTAAATCTACTTCTCTACCCCAAAACTTGTCATTTCCCTTCTCCACACGCCCTCCGTACCCCACTCCACAGCCGGGGTCCCTCTTTTGCTCTCTGGGGATTGGACTCTAATCCCTTCTCCCCCACCCCCATCCCTTCTCCCCCACCCCCATCCCTTCTCCCGCCCAGGATTTTCAGTTATGGGGCTCTCTAGCTCAGAATGTACCTTCTGTTCCCAGGACATTTCTTCTACTCCTGAACTATTTCCTTAAATCTACTTCTCTACCCCAAAACTTGTCATTTCCCTTCTCCACACGCCCTCCGACCCCAAAACTTGTCATTTCCCTTCTCCACACGCCCTCCGTACCCTCCACAGCTGCTTCCTGGAGGAATCCCTTGCACCTGTCTGTACCTGTGAAGCGGCCCCTTTCCCAGGGATCCCACTTCTGCTCCCCGCCCTCGCCCCGCCCCCGCCCCGCCCCCACTCGGAGCCTCCCCGCCACTCCTGCGCCGAGTGGATGTTTCTGCCTGGTTCCCCGACCCTGCCCCATTCCTGTGTTTGGTACACAGAAGCCATAGCAACGGCCCCCACCATACCCCTCCTCCTGCGCAAGCCTTGTGGCTTCCTGTTTGTATAGCTTCAGCTTTCTCTTCTGCTCGCTGACTCTTGATACCAAGGGGGCTGCCCCAAAGTGGCCCCTCAATCATAGGTGTCCCATCACCCCCGCTCCCTGTGGCACTTCACTTTGGGGGCAAGTATCCCTGTTTCGCCTTTTCAAAACAGTCTTAATGCCAATTCTGGCTTGGGAAGTTCCCGTGTCCTCTCTGCACAATGAATGGAGAGTCCCTTTGTCTTTCCAGTTCAACACCCCAGCCAGGAGCCCTGCAATCCTCCTACTCCCACCCCATGTCCGCTTTTTCTTTGGCGTCGGCGGTGGGGTGAGGTAAGCTTCCAGCCCAGGGTCTGGGTGGGGCTGAAGGCTGGAGTGCCTTTCGTGGCCCCTCCCCCTTTCCCAACTGTTGTAACCTTGTGGGTGGGAGTGAGGGCTGTTCCCACCGCTGTAGGCAGCTCTGGAGTTTAGGTTACTCACTGCCAATCCACCCCCCAAGCTGTGCAGCTGTTTTCCCTTTGGACCCCCAGCTCTGGGCATCTCCCACACAGCCTTTCCCCACCCCAGTAGGCAACTGGCTACCTTTCCTCCTTTAAGGGAGAGCCAGGGTAGGTCCCCCGAGTGTCACTAGCGTGGGCCACTCCAGCTCCAGCGGCCGCAGCCCCTCAGCGTGTGCCTGCTTGCTCGCGGGGGTGGGGAGAGCAGCCGTGGGCAGGCTGGGCCCGTCTGGCCTGCCTCCTCTCAGAGCTCTGCTTTATGGCTCTGGCACCTCGGGATCTAGCGCAATGGCCCCAGAGTGGAGCCGAGACACTGCAGCTGGAGTCTGTGACCTTGCCAGATGTGCCCAGGTGCCAGAGTTTAGGAGGGTCCCCAACACCCCCCCAGAGGTGGGTCTGGGAGGCCGACTCTGTCCTGCCCGTCCATACCATAGGTGACACTGGAGGGGTCACTCTTCGGTCCTGCGCTCCCCTCCTAAACCTGGTGTCTGGGTTAGTCATTCTCCTGTCCTTTCTTTCCCTGGGCCATAGTGATCCCTGGGCCTCAGGCCACTTGGATCCATGGAGACACAGCCCTGAGGCCCAGGTGACCACAGTGAAGCTGCTCCCAGAAGTGAGGTCTGAACATTGGGCTGGGAAAAGGGGGCTTACTGGTGGCAGCAGCCTCTGGCCCCCCTCTCCTTCCTTCTGAGCCTCCCAGCCGTGGCCGTGTGCGTCAGGGGTCACAGGCTTACAGAGACCGAGTGGCTCTCGGCTGGGCAGCTGGGGCTGGGCTGAGGGGAGGGAATCTTGTCTCCCTCTTTCCACTCGGCCGGCCTGCCCTCCCCCTGCTGAGTGTGTGCTGGCTGGTGGTGTGGGTCAAGGCCCAGACTGACATTTATCTGGCCGGGCTTCCGGGCTGGGTGAAGTGGGGCTGGGTTGTCTTAATGAGGTTTAACAATAACTGATTATGGGGAGGATCGCTGCCGGAAATGTGCAGCCCAATAGGCTGCAGTCGGAGGAGCGGCCATGTTGGAGTGGAGGGGAGGGGACTGGCCCGAGCCCCACCTCCGCTGGGGCTGAGAGGTGGGAGGGCGTTTGAGGCAGCTGCTGTCCCTGTGGCCTGCCCCGTGGCCCAGGGTGGGGGTGTTGGGATGGATCAACCTGCTGTGCGAGGGACCCAGGGAGCCAGCACGAGTGACTCCATGCCTTAAGTCCGACCTGGCCTGGGGCCAGAGGTGGGGAGAGGCAGTGTTTCCCTTCCCTCTCCTTGAACAGAGGTGCCTGGCCTGGGGCATGCCCTTTTATGTACAGTCAGCCAGCTCTATCTCAGAGCAGAAAGAAGAGCCCATGGGGAGGAGATGGGGGCAGGAAATGGGGTCCTGGCTCCCCCTCGGCATGGGTAGCATTCCTAGGACAGGGCTCTGGGTGTGGGACCTAGGCAGGGAGGTGGCAGGTGGGGACAGACTGCCCCCTGCGAGGTGCTGTCAACCCAAGCCAGTGGTCAGGAAACCACCCAGTTCTTCCTAACTGAGGTCCTCCAACTAAGTTAAAGAAACCCCGCTGTGTATTTCCCCATCCCTCCCTCTCTTCCCGGGTTTCCCTAAAAATGCCACCAAGGTTCCTGGATTAGTGCCCTATTCCTGCTGTAACAAATTATCACAAACTGAGTGACTTAAAGCAACACACATGTAATATCTTGCAGAGCTAGGTTTCACTGGCTAAAATCAAGGTGTTGGCAGGGCTTGCATTCCTTCCAGGGGACTTAGGGGAGATTCCATTCCTTGCCTTTCCCAGCTTCTGGAGGCCATCTGCATTGCTTGGTTCATGACCCTGCATCACTCCAACCTTGGCTTCCTTCTCACTTCTCCCACTCTGACTCATCTGCCTTCCTCTTTCACTCATAAGGACCCTTGTCGTGAGTATATTGGGCCCCCCTGGAGACCCAGGGTACTCTCCCTATCTCAAGATCTGTAATTCAATCACATCTGCAAAATCCCTTTTGCCATATCAGGTAACATTCCCAGGTTCTGGGAATTAGGACATAGACACCTTTGGGGGGCCATTATTCTGCCTACCCCTGCTTATAGAAAGGAAAGTAGAATTAGGTATTACCTGGTTTCTCATGGGAAGCCCCTTTGCCTGGTGAAATCTGTTAAGGACCTACTCAGACCTGCCTCTTCCAGGAAGCCCTCCAGGCTGCTTCTGCCAATACTCCTCTCTCAATTCCTACAACATATGGTCTGACTGTGTAGTTTAATATTCATCATGTACAACTCTTGCCCTTTCATATATGCTCACTTTGTCTCTCTGATGGCACTGTGGGCAGCTTTAGGACCAAGGACTTCTGTCTCTTCCACAATCCCCAGCACAAATAGTGGGTGTTCAATTAAAACCCAGTGGCTAATTAAGGGTAGATCTGTCCAGTCCCCTAGCTCCTGACATAGGTTTCTCCAGCCACTCCATATTCTTTCCAAATCATTCTCTTGCCCAGAACTGGAAAAGGCAGAGTGGGGGTTAGAATGACCAGTTTGCCTTTGCTAAAGCTGACCACCCCAAATGAGGGGCTGAACCCTCAATCCTGGCCTCATTTACCCTATTTTCTATTCCAGTGGGTTTTATACTTCATTGTAGCAGTCCATTCAAATGAAATCTAATGGGAAGCCTCAGTAGAGTAGACAGGCTACCTGTCACAGGGGTGGAAGAACCCAGAGGTGCCTTAACACCTCCTAGAGTTCTGAGCACTGAGACTCTAGCCCATGTTCAGGGGTTAAGGTGAGACTTCCCTCATTTGGTGGCTGTTCTCACCTCCTCACCTCCGGGGCCCACCCTGGGGATATGGTGTGTGTCAGAATCCCCCACCCACAGGCTGCAGAGCGCTGACCACAGGCCTGGATGTGTCCTCTCCCCAGCTTCCCCCAGACACCACCACCCTTTGGAATGGCCAACAGGGGACCTGCCTACGGCCTGAGCCGGGAGGTGCAGCAGAAGATTGAGAAACAATATGATGCGGACCTGGAGCAGATCCTGATCCAATGGATCACCACCCAGTGCCGCAAGGATGTGGGCCGGCCCCAGCCTGGGCGCGAGAACTTCCAGAACTGGCTCAAGGATGGCACGGTGAGAGCTGGGTGCCTCTGACCAGAAGTGCCAGGAGAGCAGGGCTGGGTCTGAGGGACTAGGGATTGTCTCAGCTGAAGAACGGAGGGCAGCCCCCTCCCAGCTTTTCTTGAGCCGGGGTATCTTCATCGTGCAGAGGCCCCCTACTTTCCTCCCTCCCGCCGAGGGAAGTGGCAGGGTGAATGTGCCTCCCTGCAGTGGAAGCCGTGTGTGACGGAAGGAAGAGGAGCTCTAAGGGGAGAGCTGGGGGAGGTGTGCTGTAGTTGGTAATCCTGGAATAGCACGGTTTACACTCTGGGCTCAGAGGCAGGGGCCTGGGCAGGAAGGAGTCTGATGCTCTCTCCAGGTAGAGTCAGCTGCCTTCAGGTAGGAGAGGCACCTCTGCAGTTCACTGTCTCTAGCGCCGAGGGTGGTACATTCTGATCTGTGGTAGGCAGGGCCTCACTTCTGCACACCTACTGTCCTCACCCAGGTGCTGTGTGAGCTCATTAATGGGCTGTACCCTGAGGGGCAGGCCCCAGTGAAGAAGATCCAGGCCTCCACCATGGCCTTCAAGCAGATGGAACAGATCTCCCAGTTCTTGCAAGCAGCCGAGCGCTACGGCATCAACACCACTGACATCTTCCAGACTGTGGACCTCTGGGAAGGTGGGTCAGGGCCAGGGCACTGTCATCCAGTAGACCAGAGGCTGGGCTGGGGTTTCTGACACCTGAGGACAAAGAGTGGGGTGTGTGTGTGTGTGTGTGTGTGTGTGTGTGTGTGTGTGTGTGCGTGTGTGTGCGTGTGTATGTGTGTTTATGGAGGAATTGGCCATATTGGGGGTTGGGTTGGAGAAGGGTAGGGAGACCAAGAGTAAAAGAATTAGGAAGCTGGGCCTGCTGACTTAGTGATAGAGGTGGAAGCCTGGCATGCAGGACCCCTGCTGACTTAGTGATAGAGGTGGAAGCCTGGCATGCAGGACCCCAGACCCACTGAGGCCAACACACCCCCTCCCCCTTCCCAGGAAAGAACATGGCCTGTGTGCAGCGGACACTGATGAACCTGGGTGGGCTGGCGGTAGCCCAGAACAATGGGCTCTTCTCTGGAGATCCCAACTGGTTTCCCAAGTGAGTACTGCTGGGACAGCCCAGGCCCCGGGCCGGCACAGTGATCCTGACCACTCCTGTCCCTAGGAAATGCCCTTTACAAAGCACTTTCACATTCCTCGTCTCACTTAATCCTCACGAGTCTCCCGGGATGGCAAGGGACAGTCCCTTTTGAGAGATGAGGGGGTGGCTTCAGAGAGCTCAAGGCTCTCCAGGGCAGAGCTGGCACCAGCACTTAAGCCAAAGAAAGCCTGTGCTGTGTCCATGGAGGACATTTACTGGGGCAGCCTCCACCCTCCTCCTAACCAGCGCTCCTTTTCCACCCAGGAAATCCAAGGAGAACCCTCGGAACTTCTCAGACGACCAGCTGCAGGAGGGCAAGAATGTGATTGGGTTACAGATGGGGACCAACC
>NW_021147027.1:0-25000 GCF_002837175.3 Physeter macrocephalus
TCGGCCCTCAGCTATAAGCTAGGAGCCCCAGAGTCCTTCAGCAGAGCCTCAGTCTGACCATCTGGAAAATGGGAGCAATGATTCTGCCTGGGGCCCCCAGGGGCTGTGAGGCTCAAAAGGAAGAGTTCTGGCCAAGAGTCAGGACACCTGAGGTCCAGCCCTGCCCTCACTGGTGTAGGGGATCTCAGCACCTGCCACGCGGCCTTTCTAACAAACTGAACCTCTCAGAGCCTCAACTCCCTCATGTAAGATGGGGTGATCATAAACCCTTAGCTGCTCTCAGCCACGGCATGGATAGAAATACTCTCTAAACCCTGCAAAATGGTAGGCGAAGGGGCAGGGCTGAATAACCATAGTGATGAGGACAGGACGGGGACAGCGACACTCCAGGGGCAGCCTCAGCGTGGGGGGACGGGGGAGGGTGTGGGCAGAGGGCCCCAACCCATCCCTCACCGATGACAGGCCCTGGCTGCTGGCTTTCAGTCCCCACCGCCTCAGATAACAATTAGCTGGGCAGCGGCAGGCACGAGCTGTCAGCCCCCATTTGTCGGCCCCATGTTTCCTTGCCTAATCTGCCTGCAATCGCGTCCCTGAATTATTTATTCTGTTGTTTGTTTAAAGATACGTGGCCTGCCAGGGACAGAGTGAAAAATGTCCCTGCTCCACAGGAGTGACACCTCCCCGCTCCTCCGGCTCACACCCCGCCCCATCTGGCTGTTCCCAGAATTAATCACCCAGCTCCTGCCCAGTGCCTCCACGGCCCCTGTTGTCACCGAGCTGAGACGGTGGGGGCAAGGGGCACTGGCCTCTGGTCCCCAGTGCAGGGGGCCATGGGGAGGGGCAGCTCTCACCCTTCCCTCGCAGGAAGCAGGGGCTGGGAAGGCTGGCTCCCCCCTCGCCATGCCTGCACACCCCTCCTTGTGCCCTGTCCCCAGGTGACCAGCCTGACCAGAGGCAGAGGCTACAGTGTCAATGAGGTGACATCAGCGCTCTCTGTGACAGCCCTGTCCCTGTGGTCCCCTCTGTCCTGTCACAGCACCATGAGGGCCACCCTCTGGGGTCAGGGTGCTCTCTCCTGTTAGATACCCATGGTCTCCAAAGGGCTGAGGCCCCACTCAGTCTCATGAGCCCCGGAGCAGAGTAGGCCTGGAAGGATGGGACCCAGCAAGGGCGAGTCTCCGTGGGAAGGAGGAAAACTAAGTCAGGAGCTTGGGGCAGGGAGTGGCGAGGGGTCCGTGCTTAGGATAGGAGGGCCTGGTTAGGGGCGGCAGTAGGGGTTTCTGCACATCTGCGTGGACGAGAAAGGCCAGAGGTGGGGAGGCCCACAAAGACACTGCCCCTTCCCATCACAAGTAGAGGGCCCACCTGGCATCTGAAGGGAGCCCCGGGCTGTAGGTACAGGGAAGCTGGTGCTCTGGGAGGAAGAGCAGGACTGGAGAGAACCAGATGTCATCTGGTGGAGGGTATCAGGGGTGTCCATCAAAGGAGGGGTGGTGGTGCTGGAAGCCAGGTACACTGCTCAGCACAGAGAGAGAGGGAGGCCATATGAAGTCAGGGTCAAGGGAAAGACACTGGGTGGGGCCAGCCAGTCACCACCTTGCTATGTGACTTCAGGAGAGTCACTCACCCTCTCTGGGCCTCAGCTGGGGATCCAGCCCAATCCGGGCCTCACGGGACTGCTGTGAAGATCACTCAGAGTGGGGAGAGCTCTGGGAAGTGAAAAATCCTGTTTGGATGTGGGAAGCTACTTTCCTCCTTTCCACGGCTGATATTCCTTCTACACGTGGCAATGATGTTGAGAACGGAAGATGCTTCACCCAGAGCCCCAGCGCCGGGAGCCTGTAAGAGGGGCTGTCCCAGTCCAAACACACCTGAGAGGGGAGGTCTCCTGTTTCTCCTGATCTCTTGGTGGGTGACAAAGGGGCTCCTCTCTGGAGCCTATGCTCAGCAATGTCCCTCCTGCGGCCACCAACAATGTCCACTTCTGGCCTTTCCCCCAGTACTAGAGGGAGAAAGCAGAATGCTAACCCCAGGTGCCACCAGGATCTGAAACTCTCCTGGGGAGAGGGGCTCTTCTCCTCCCCCCCACCAACGGAAGCCCCACAAGACTCTCAGAGAGCGGGGAGGCAGGAGGAGCTGCCATGTTAACCATTTGGACACTTACAGGGTGTCCAGGGAGGGAGTCAGGTGTGCAGTGGGGCAGGGTGACCACAGCAACCCCTCAACCCTGTTCACCCGGGGGGAACCAGAAGCGAGGCCCAGCCCACAGGCCGGAGGCCTCGGTCTCTGCTCAGAGGCAGCGGGGATACCACCTGCTGCTGTGTGGCCTGGGTGAGTCCCTCACCTTTCTGAGCCTCCCTTTCCTCACCTGTAGCAGCAAATAATTAAAAATCACTGCTTTCAAGGTTGCTGTGAAAATGAAAACTGGTTCCTGGCAGGTGTGGCCCACAGTTGGGGTTCAAGAAATGGTCACCACTGTTACTGGTCCCCCAAGGCCTAACCTGTCCCTCACATGCCCTGCCCCTCTCTCCTCTCTGACCCTTCTCGTCACACCGTGGGCCGGCTCCAGGGGGCACAGGGAGGTAGGCAGAGATGGTGGCCCTGCTCCCTCCTGTATACATCCCTCAACCACTGAGGGACCAAGTCCTGCCCAGGCTTTGGGTCTGCCCCTCAGATGCTAAGGGTCCCACATCCTCCCCCAACCCTCTCAAAGCACAACCCTCTACAGCTGAGGTCTCCTTGGACACCCCCCTGAGAACCACGGCTCTGCGGGCCCTCCTCCCCGCCCCAGCCCTCACTTACCCATCCCAGGGCCCGTATCCTGAGTCCCCATCTCTCAGGGCCCTGCCAGGGGGCGGCTGGGCAAAGCCAAGCCGAGGGGTTTCAACTGCTCTGGCACCAGGGCCACAGCTCCCAGGTTACCAAAGGGCCCCAGAGCAGTGGCCCTCCAGACAATCCCTTCCCCAGGGAGACTGAAAGGGCACAGGCCCAGATGTGGACTCCAGGGCAGAGGAATCCCGAAGTCTCAGGTCACTCTGCCTGAACCGAGGCCCCCCTAACACCCCCCCACCCCACCCACCCCCCGCCTCTCCCTAGGTAGGCAGGGATCCCTGGAAAGGAGAGGCTAGAGCGGAGCAGGGGGTGTGTGGAGCGGGACCTGGAGAGACCCCATTACCCGAGGCAGAGGGGGCTAAGCTAGAGCCTCAAGCCTCTCCTCTGGGTGGGGAAGTTTCACCTGCGGCCTCAGGGCTCTCCCAGGGCCCTCATTGGACCAGACTTGGCGGGGGCTGACCGTCTCCAGGAAGGGGGCGGGACCTGGGCAGGTCCAGAGGGAGAGGGGCGGGGCCAGGCACTCACCTGGAGCTTCCAGGTTCTCGCAGAGCTCGGACTTGGCCTCGCCATTGGGCCGGAAGCTGCCCTTCTGCGTAAACTTGTTGGACATGGTGGCGGCGGTGACGACGGCTTTGAGGCTGCGCTTGCGCTTGGGCACGTTCTGCTCCGGGTGGAAGAGGATGATGTAGACCTTGGGCATGTAGAGCATCCCCAGGGACACCGAGGCGCTCAGACTCACCGAGACCGTCAGCGTCGTCGTCTGGATGTACAGCTGGGGGCGGGCCGGAGGCGGTGTCAGGGCGGGCTCCGCCCCGGCCTCTCGGGGGCCCTGTCTGAAGCCCACGCCCTAGACAGACACAGTGGGGGACAAACCCGGGGACCGCCCTGTGTCCCGCTGGCTTCGGGCAGAAGGGAGTTGTGGTATAGAGCTGGGACTTTAGACCAGAATCCCTGGATTCAGCCGGGCTCACCACTGTCACTGTGTGATCTGGAACAAGGCACATCCTTGGGCCTCAGTTTCCTCGGGTATAATATGGGCATGATAATTCTAGCCCTTTCCTCATAGGGCTGTTGTGAGTTTGAAATGACTTAATAAATGGCAAAAACATGTAAAATAATATTTGGCACATGGTCAGGGCACAGAAGTGTTCACCACTGTTATGTGCTATTTGGTAGAGGCCCCTGGGGAGGGGCCCTCAGGGGACAGCTGACCCTCCTTGGGGGCAGCGCCCCCTGCACAGGGCTGGCAGTGAGATGAACATCTGTCTGTGCCTTGTAGTAACTCCCAGTGGCCATGGCACAGCCCCTCGACCAGGCCCCCCATTCAGTGACTTCCCCCCCACATGCTACCCTGTGCAGAGCAGGCTGCTGGCACAGGAGCCGTGGCCTGATCGTGATCCACTGATGGCAGCCCAGTCAAAGCTCATTTCACGCTCACTCACCAGCACTAACGTTGACAGATGTTTAGCAAAATGAAAGCCCATTAATCTGGGTGTCGGGTAATCCATTATTGAATAGTGGGGCCTTCCAGGCAGGGCCCGACAATTCCCACCACCCTCGCCTGGGATCCCCTCCCCACCTCCTCCTTCCCTCCGGGTCCTCCAGGCCTCAGCTGCCCCTCTGGCCCCCTCAGCCAGGGTGGGGCCAGGGGAAGCCCAGGCTGTGGCCCCCAGGTCTGGGTATGGGAAAGCAGGAAATGCTCTGCCCCCAGATCTGCCGTTTCCGGGCCTGGGCCCCTCCCCTGGGGTCTGGCTAATGTACCACCTCCTCCAGGAAGCTCTCCCTGACTCTCAGCTCTAGCCAATCCCCCATGATAGCTTTCACTCCTTGCACCCAGTCCAGCAGTGGGGGACCGAGGTCTGGACTTGCCGCCTGAGGTCACAGGAGCCCTGAGCTCATCTGGAAGTCTCCCGGAAGGAGGGGCCAGGTCCTCCCATTCTCACATTCCTCCCCATCTCTCGCCCCTCTCATAAATACCTCATGACCTGGATCTGAAGGCCTTCATCCCAGCCCCCCTTCCCCGGGTCGCCTTTGGGAGAGGGGCTGGAGAAGCTCTAGGGTCTGAGAGGAGAGAGGTACGTGACCCTGAGGAAGTCTCATCCCCTCTCCGGCCCTCAGTTTTCTCAACAGCGCAATGGGATAATAGCACCTACCTCATCCAAACCATGAGGCTACCCAAGTGCAGACTGTGAGGCCACATGAAACTTACAGGGCACCAGAGAGGGGTGCGGGGGGAAGGAGGCTGGGAGTGTAGAGAGGCTGTTTCATTTGCCACCATTCAGAAAATGTCACAGGCCTGGGGAAATGAGAGCTTGTTCCCTAGTGAGCACACACCCCTCTGTCCTCACACGCAACCCACGCTCTCACCGACAGGCACAGTGCTGCCGCCCAGCATGTGGACAAGGAGAGGTCATGACAAGCCAGTAGGAGGGTGCTGGCCACCTCTCCCACCCCCTGGATGGCACTGGGGGCCAGGGCGGAAGGAGTGAAGGGGGACAGTCTCCAGAATATCATAACAGACCCTTGGAGAAGACAGTGGAAATCTGGGCTAAGCAAGAACGGGCTTGTCATCTGGGTCTTCACTATTGACTGGGGGTCCCGTGGGGACAAGGTGTGTCTCCCTCATTAGACTGGGGGTTTCCTGAGGGCAGGGGTGTCTCTCCTTTTGCACTAGGGGTTCTTGGGTATAAGGGTGCATTTCCAGGGCAGATATCCGTCTTAGGTCTTTTGCCCCCAACTTGTTGATGGGAAGGAGGTATGGTTGGGCCAATATGGGGATGGTGGGACAGGGGTCAAGTACCCTCTCTGGGCAGAGTGAGGCCTGCAGTGGACACAGCCCTGTATGGGGGTCAGGGGGCTGGGTTCCAGATTCCACTCTGCCCTGACCCACTGAGGTATGCTGAGCCCCCTCCACTAATACAGGCAGAGTTCGCTCCATGGGCATGCACACTCGGTTTAACACCTTGCGGCCGCCACCTTGAATCCTGAATAATTTTTGGACAAGGGGCCTTTGTTTTCATTTTGCTCCTGTCCCTGAAAACTATGGAGCCAGCCCCAAGCACAGGCCTCCGTGTTCTGTTCTAATCTGTTTTTCAGCCTAGGAGCCTTTCTGCACACAAAATACAAGGAGGGGTGTAAAGAGGTCAAACTTGGACCAAGCTGCCCCCCTCGTCTGCTGGGGCCCCTCCCCGCCAGCATGGGCCCTGGGGGCTCCTCTAGCCATGCCCAGGCTGGAGGTGGCTGGCCCTGCGCACAGAAGTGGGGCTGCGCACCCCCAGCCCCTCTCCTTGCCCCAGGGTCTGGAGTTCTCACCCCACCACTGGCTCCAGCATTGTTCTGGGGTCCCCCCGGGGTGAAGGCGCATGTCATCACCAGGAGGTGGTAGTGTGTTAACCCTGTCAGAGAAGCAGCGGTCCTCTGGAACCTCTTGCCTACAGGGATGGGGCCCAGGCACGGATGCAGGTCTCAAACGGATGCAGAGTAAGAGGCGGCTTCCAGGATGTGATTTTACCTTCTCTCTTCTTCCAGGATGTGGTTTCACCTTCTCTCTTCTTCCAGGATGTGGTTTCACCTTCTCTCCCATCCACCCATCCTCCAGCCTGAACTGCCACCCTTCCTGCTCCCCTCTTTGACTTTGGTCAGGTCCTTGCTACACTCCGTCCTCTGCAAGGAATCCTGCCTTAGCCTCACGAGTCACTGCTCCACAGAGTGAAGGAGGTTGTCAGAGCTGGGTTTGATGGGGGAGGACAGAGGTCACCTGGGGTGGGGCGAAAGGCAAAGAAAGGAGCCGCTGTGGAGGTGGACAATGAAGTTCCTGTTTTGTGCTCATCTGGTGGGGGTCACGGAGGAGTCCACCTGCTTTGTGTTTCTGCCCAGGCCGACCCTGGTGGGTCCTGAGATCCTCAGTCTAACAAACCAGACAAATGACCTTCCCCACAACCTGGCCGGCCTCTGAGGCCATGGCCCGCCCCAGCCTGGCTGAGCAGTAACCCCAACCGGTGGAGAGACGATGCCCCAGTCAGCTCAGGGTAATGGCACGCGGCTACGCAGGTGAGCCCTGGAAATCCAGGCCAACATGGGAGATCCGGTCACCTGCTCACCAGAGCGACATGGACTGCCTCACTCGGCGCCACCTGCAGCCCGAGGGACAGGCGGGGTTGCAAGTACGCGTGTGCACACACCAGGGCATGCACAGATACTCACGAATCCACACTTACGTACCCATGCAACTCTGCATTCATACACACACACCTGAACTCACAGCCGCACACTCCTACCTGACTCAGATACACCTGGGCTCTCACACACACACACACACCCCTTCGTGTACCTGGGTACACACACGTGTGCACACACACAGATGCACTCAACACACCTGCACACATACTTGAACACACACATACACCTGTGCACACACACACCTACACTCAAACATCTGCACATACACTGCTGAGCAGGCACACTTAAGCTGCACACCCAAATACACCCTAACACCCATGAACCCTCTGTGCACACACCTGTCCATCCCCACTCAGTCTGCACACACACACACACACACACACACACACACACAGCCCATCCACTGCCACACACACACACACACACACACACACACTGCCCATCCACTGCTCAATGTGCACAAAAAGGCACACACACATTCTGTACACACACGCTTCTGTATGCATAACACAACTCCCCATAGTAGCCTCACTCCACTCCATCTACACACACACACACACACACACACACACACACACACACACTAGCACCCAGGACCCGGCAGTCATTGGGGCTGTTTGTAGCTCAGACGTGACACAGCACAGATAGAGCCCCAGGGTTGCCTGATAGAGCCCCAGGGTTGCCTGAGCCTCTAAGAAGCCTGGTGGTCTTAACTGGAGGGACGTCAGAGCTCCCCTCCCCACCCTCACCTCATTCAGAAGCCCAGAGAAGGAGGGTTGACGCCATCAGGGGCAGAGCTGGGTCTCAGGACCATACGCTGGTGTGGGGCAGCCTGCTTTGTGACCCTGGGCAGGTCCCTCGCCCTCTCTGGGCCTCAGAGGAGATCATCTCAGAGGCTCCTTTTCATAATCTGTACTGAGAGGAGCCTCCTAAAAAAGGAAGAAATCAGAGGCAGGTGGGGTGGCCTGGAGAGATGGGGGGAGGGTGCCGAGAGGGGGGCTGGGCCCCAGCGCCTGGAGGTGGGAGGGTCTGGTACCAGGATGACAGAGAGCAGCGTGCTGGCAGGCAGCCAGGGGAAGTTATGGGAAGGCAGAGCAAGGGCCTGAACCACCATGCTGTCGGCCACCTGGCTGTGTACCTTTACACCCTGAGGAGGCGAGGGAAGGGGTCTCCTGGGATTGTTGAGGGTAATGTCTCAAGCTGCCAGCTTCCTGGGGTCGTGGGCGGCCTCCCCTGATGGCTCCATGGGCCCCCTGGGTGCTGCAGGGCGTGCAGGCTTCTGCCTGCACCTGCCCTCAGTGGGGAAGGCCTCTTGCTGGCCTGCTGGGGGCGGAGACCCAGCCCACCATGCGAGCTGTTCCTCAGCGGCGGTGGCTTTGGCTCAAGTGTGCAGGGTGGCCTGGAGCCAGGTCTGGTCTCAGACCTCAGGGCGCTCACTGCCAGCCTCAAGGTCTGCTTCTCAGAACCCCCAGCCTGCTGGGTCACCATTGGAAGACAGGCCACAGGCCTCTCTGCACCAGACCCAAGGGATTTGGGGTGGGGGGCACAGCTCCTGCCCTTGAGGAGCTGCTGGAGAAGGGGTGGACACCTACCAAGGAAGGCCCAGGGGGAGAGGTGCCCCAGAGCTGCAGGGAGTGGTGTGGGCTTGGGAGGGGCTCCTGAGTTAGACAGAGTAGGTTCAAGCAGTCCAGCCGTGCCTCCTACTGGCTGTGTGACCTTAGACAAGTCACTTCACCTCTCTGTGCCTCCACGTCCTCATCTGTAAACAGGGATGGTGAATCTACCCTAGCCCACTGTTGTGGTGTCTGCTGACCACCAGGTGAAGTGCCTAACACATGACAAGCAGCCATCCGTGGTTGCTTTGACTGCTGCCTCACTGAGGCCAAGCATCCCTAGGAGCTCACACCCAGGCTCACTCTTGAAATGCTGTCCACAGGATGGCGACTCCCCCAGGTACAGATCTAACCCAGCCCTCGTCCCTGAACCCCAGACTCACATAGTCAACCACTGACTCAACAGCTGCACTTGGACGTCTCACGGGCATCCCAAACTCAGCACCTCCAGAGGACTTCCGGATCTCCGCCCCCGCATAGGCTCCGCTGCCGTCTCTACCCAGCCCCGCACCCCCCCACCCCAGTGCAGATACTCCTTCCTTCCCATCGCTCACACCAACGACTGTGGAGTCATCCTGACTCCCCTCTGCGCCTCTCATCCCACAGGCACTCCATCGGAAACCCAGCCAGCCCCACCCCCTGACACAGCAGGAATCCCCCGCTCGGCACCACTCCCGCTGCCAGCAGCTCCCGTCGGGATCATTACAACCACCTCCAGCAGGGCTCCACCCAGCAGCCAGGGGATCCTTTTAAACCTATGTCCCAACGCATCCCTCCCTGCTCAGAACCCCACAGTGGCTCCCTTCTCACTCCCGGTAAAAGCCAACATCCTTCCCACAGCCTCTGGGTCCTACACCATCTGCTCTGTCTGCCCCTTGACCTCGTCCCCTCCACCCTCCTTCCCAGCCCCAGCCTCCTTACGGTGGGTAAATGGCTTTTACGCCCCTCATGTTGTGTGATTGTTACAACACCTGTAAGGACTGCAGAGGAAGGGTCATGGCCCCAACCTATTGATGAAGAAACTGAAGCAGAGAGGCCAGCTAGCTTGCCCAGGATCCCACAGTTAGACACAGAGCTGGGGTCCTCGGTCCCTCTGATTCTCCCTACATCTCTGGCCTCTGACTTCAGTGACTCCCAATCCTTCCAGATAAAACCCCCCAGCACCCAGGCAGCGCTGGGGCAGTGATGTGGGCAGAGTCCACGGGGCCCTTGGGGTGTATCTAGACCCTCAGGCCAGGCTGGCAGGATGGCCTGACAGAGCCAGCAAGAGGCAGCTCCAGCCAGTGGAGGGTGGACCCTCAGCTGATGCTGCCAGGTATCCCCACCTGGCCTTCGGGGTGGCTTGGGGCCAGGGAGAGAGGGAGCGGGTGCCCAGTACATCACCCACCTCGGGGACCCATGGGGATCCTGTGAGGGCAGAGAAGTGGGTGGAGAGGGGAGGAAGAAAAGAGGAGTGGACAGAAAGGAATATGGGCTGAGTAGGGAGAGAGGTAAGGGAGAGTATAGAAAAGAATGGAGAATTCCCTGGCAGTCCAGTGGTTAGGACTCCACGCTCTCACTGCCGAGGGCCCAGGGTTTGATCCCTGGTCAGGGAACTAAGATCCCACAAGCCACGTGGCACAGCCAAAAAAAAGAATGAAAGCGGGGGCGGCATCCCAGGCTGGCAGAGAGGAGAGAGGAAGGTGGGAAGGAGATGGGGAGGAGAAAAAGGTGGGGCGGGAGAGGCAGGGATGGAGAGGCAGGATGGAGAGATAGGGAAAGAGAGAGGAGAGGGAGAGAGGAGAGGCGGAGGGTAGAGAGAGGGTGGGAAGGAGCAGGAAGGAGAGAGATGAGGCAGCGGAAGGTGGGGGGGCGGGGCAGAGAGAAACGGGAGAGGAGGCAGGAGAAGAGAAAGGGAGAGAGAGGAGAGAAACCCAGAACCTGGAGAGAAAACCGAGACAGAGAGAAGACAGAATGAGGCAGGAACGAAGGCACTTCCAGAGCAAGGTGAGAGGCCAACTAGCCCCAGGAGGCTGCCCCCTGCTTACCGCCCTCACCCACCCCCAGCCCCTGCCACTCACCTTGTCAGCCGACTGCGAGGTACCAAAGAAGATGGGGATAAAGGCGAGCCAGACGATGCAGGTGGTGTACATGGTGAAGCCGATGGGCTTGGCCTCATTGAAGGTCTCAGGCACTCCGCGCGTCTTGATGGCGTACACGGTGCACGTGACCATAAGCAGCATGCTGTAGCCCAGCAGGCAGATGAGCGACAGGTCCGAGATGTCACACTTGAGCACGCCCCTGGCAAAGCGGGGGTCGAGCGTCCGCTGGTCCTGGAAGTCCACCACCGAATGGGAGGGGTCCACTACAAACCACACACAGATGCCCAGCAGCTGCAGGGAGATGAGGCTGAAGGTTATGGCCAGCTGCGAGGCGGGGCTGATGAAGCGCGGGGCGCTGACCGACCGCTTGCCCTGCTCGAAGATGCGATAGATGCGGTTGGTCTTGGTGAGGAGGGCCGCATAGCTGATGCTCATGCCGAGCCCCAGGAAGATCCGACGCAGAGAGCAGGTACCCAGGTCGGGCTCGGCGATCATGAGGAAGGTGGTGGCGTAGCACAGGAAGATGCCCGCCAGCAGGACGTAACTCAGCTCGCGGCCCGAGGCCTTGACGATGGGCGTGTCGTTGTAGCGCACGAAGGTGACCACCACGAAGAGCGTGGCAGCGATGCCCACCACAGCCAGGAAGAGGGGCAGCACGGCCCAGGGTGAGTCCCACTCAAGCTTGATGATGGGGATGGGTTGGCAGCCCGTGCGGTTCTCTGTGGGCCGCATGTCGTAGGGACATGTCTTGCAGGTGTAGCGGTCCACCTGGTACTGGTACCCCGTGCAGGGCTCACAGTGCCAGCAGCAGGGCATGCCCTTCACCGTCTTCTTCCGCTCACCCGGCTGGCAGGGCAGGCTGCAGATGGAGCGGGGCAGCTGCTGCCCGCTCCCTGGCCAGTGCATCCGCTCTATCTGGCAACAACAGCACAGAGGAGAGGGCCTCAGGACATGCCGCCAAGTGCCCTGGACCACCCCACTGGTGGCACCAATCTGAATCACTTAGTTAGTGATTTTAGTTAGATGGCTAGAATCCAGCTGCCCGGGCCCTGCCAGGATCAGCTGAATCCAACAGCTGCATTTAATTAAATAAGCTCCCCGGGGCAGGATTCAGACCCAGCTGACCATGGGGGATCCTGCTCGAATACAAAACTCCCAAGGGTCGTATGGAGAAACGCCCAGAGACCGGCAGTGACAACCTAGGGTCACATGGCAGAGTGGAGAGAACCCAGCAGTCCCGACTCCCAGCCCCATGAGGCCTTGCTACTCAGAGTGGTCCCCAGACCGGCCACAGCAGCATTACCCAGGAGCTTGTTGGAAATGGAAAGTTTTGGTCCACCCCAGACCCACTGACACAGAATCTGAGTTTTAACAAGACCCCGCAGATGACTCCTGTGCACCCTCAAGAAGAAATGTGCTACGGCTCAGCCCACCGGGCCTCCTCCAGGCGGCACAGGGACTTGGGTTCAGAAGAGAACCGCGAATAAAGATTCAATCAGAGGACCACTAATGTGTGCCCACAGGTTAGCGTTTCTTGGCATCTTGCTCTACCTGAGTGCTAGTCACTGTTACACGTCTCTGAAGACACAACTGCTGCAAGCTAAGGAGCGATAGAAGCTGGCACGCCCTACTGAATGTGTCGCAAAGTTCTGGAAAGTAAGCGAGAGCCCCACAGAGCTCCAGGCACTGGGCAAAGGGAGCCTGACTACACTTGGGAACCGTATTCAAAGCATCAGTTCTAAATAAGCGGCTCTTAGGAGAGTTCACACTTAGAGAACAGCAGGCTGTGCTCTTTGCCTTGAGACGTCGTCCTCCTCTGTCCAGACGCAGCCCTCCCCCTCCTCACCTCGCTCCCCACCCAACCCCCCCAAAACTTTGAGCCCCTGAACTCCAGCATGACTTCATCTATCCAGAGTTCTTACCCTGCGAAGGGGCCGTAGGCAAGAAGACCCCAGGCCAAGGGAAAGGGCAGGGGGCAGGAAGGGCAGCAGAAGCCCAGTCGCCCTGTTCTTCTGTTTCAGGGTTGGGGGGCTCAGGGCCCTCTGAGGTCTAGGGTGGGGCATGGAGGGAAGCCCCAACTTGGCAGCAGCAAACCCGGGGGGCAGGGCTAGTCGGCGGCTGCCTCCCCTTGGCCTCCCCTCCCGGGGTTGGGGTGGCCTCTCTCCGCCGCCTAGCCCCTCCGGGACCCCTCCCTGCCCTCCCGCCAGGTGCTTACTCTGAGGTGCAGGTGGTCAGTCCAGGAGCCGATGACCTTGTACTCAGCAGAGCCGTTGTGCAGCTGGTACTGGTAGATGTCATAGCGCCCAGGTGCGTCTCCATTCTCATTGAAGGTCACAGGGTTCCCCGCGATGCCTGCGGGGGCCCGTGGAGGTCACACACTCAGTTTCTTTGCTGAGCCTTCACCCAGAGTCAGGAAGGATCGTGAGCCCAGGGCAGAGACACCTCTGTATGGAACCCCTTGGAAGCATCTCAAGAGACCCCCATGCACTCCCACCCCATGGAGCCCCAGGACCCCTTCTCCAGGGTTGGGTGGTGCCCCCACCTGAGAAATTGACGCTGCGGATGTACTTGAGCAGCTGGGTGCCGTCCACAGGGTCCATGCGCGGGCAGAGCCCCACGCGGCCCGGACACAGGTCACGGTGCATGGCGTGCAGCGCGTGGCCCATGGCGTACACGGCGTCAATCACAAACTGCACCTTCCCCTCCTGCTCGTACGCCGAGTCCTGCCCAATGCGCTCGCGGCCTGCGACAAAATATTCAGAGTGGGGGCGCCCATGAGGCCCACCATCCTCACAGATGTATAGTGGGAACCACAGCAGCCCCCTGGGGCCCAGAGAGCCCACCTGGGCACACCTAGGTCTCCGACCCCTGGCCCAGTGCTCGCTCCATCACCCCAGGAGATAGTCTTGTGGAGGGCCCGGGGGATGGTCCTGAAGGTCTGCTGCCCTCACTACTGTACCGCTGGACCCTGTGCCCTGAGGCCCCAGAACAACCAGGGCAGGCTCCCTTGTCCCCATCACCCTTGGAGGGCAGTGAGCCTGCGGGTCTCCCTGTGGCCGTGGTGCTTGCCTGCCCTCCCCCAGCCTGGCCTGGACCAAACACGGGAGCAGCTGGCCCTCACACAGGCAGGAGCTGTGACTGTCAATGAGGGCAGTGGTGCCCTACGGCAGCTCACCCATGGGTAGCCCCAGCACAGGGTACGGGTGGGGAAACTGAGGCCCAGAGAGGGTGAGAGACCTGCCACAGGTCCCTCAAGATTCAGGACACCAGATGCCCTCAATGACTTCCAGATGCCCCAGACACCAGAAGGCACCATCATCCCCAACCACTCCTCCCCATGTCAGTGACATCCCCCCATTAGCCACGGTGAGTGAGCTTTGCAAAATGGGGAACCCACCCCACTCACCCCCTTCTCACTGCAAACAGCAGTGGCTCCCCAGGGCACTGTGACCTCCCATCCTCACCCCCTGGGCTCTGGGCACACCCAACCCCTCTGCTCTGGGCCCTGTGCAAACTCTTTGGCTGCCGGAGGTCTCGATGTCCTCTTGGTAAAAAGATCATCATCCTGCCTCACAGAAGTGCTGTGAGGCTTAAATGAGATGAGATACAGAAAACACGTGGCACATAGTAGCTGACTAAGCCACATTGTTATTATGTTTAAGTGGTCAGAATAGAGGGTTTCTAAGGTGGGCTACAGAGGTCCCGGGGCCAGAGCAGGCCAGGAAGGCTTTCTGGAGGAGGAGGAGCTCCTGGCCTGGGCCCTGGGTAATAATGATGATGAAGAATAAGGACTGCTAACTTCTTTTTTTTTTAACTTGCTCCTGTTTATTTTTTTTAATTTTTAATTTATTTTTGGCTGCATTGGGTCTTCGTGGCTACACATGGGCTTTCTCTAGTTGTAGCGAGCAGGGGCTACTCTTCGTTGCGGTGCACAGGCTTCTCACTGTGGTGGCTTCTCTTGCTGCAGAGCACGGGCTCTAGGCACATGGGCTTTGGTAGTTGCAGCACGTGGGCTCAGTAGTTGCAGCATGCAGGCCCTAGAGCACGCGGGCTCAGTAGTTGTGGCACACGGGCTTAGTTGCTCCGCAGCATGTGGGATCTTCCCAGACCAGGGATCGAACCCATGTCCCCTGCATTGGCAGGTGGATTCTTAACCACTGTGCCACCAGGGAAGTCCCAAGGGCTGCTGACTTCTATGGAGCATCCAGTCTGTGTCAGGCACTCTTCTAAGCTCTTTATGTATATTAAGTCATTGAATACTCAGAACAATGCTATGAGGTGAGTAATTATCCCCATTATAGAGATGGAAAAACTGAGGCACAGAAAAGCTCACTGGCATTCCAGGACCACAAAGAGCTGGATTTGACCAGGTGCTCCAGCTCCCAGCCTGTGCACCACACTACACCTGAGAGATTGTAAGAGCCTGACTGCAGGGGGAGGGCAGGAAAGTGAGGGGGGGATGGGGCAGGGGCTCTGAGGTGAGGACAGAGGGACCGGAGGATGGCAGAGGAAAGGAAGAGAGAGTGCTAGGGAACCCCAGCTTCCCCTCCCACAGCCCCTGCATACAGCATGGCCTGCAGCCTCCTCCCTCAAGGCCAGGACAATGAAATTTACACACACACACACACACACACACACACACACACACACACACGTCCATGCCTCCCTGCTAGAGGGCCGGTGCTGCACCTTACAGAAGTAATTCCCCAGCAGCCAGCAGGGTGAGTGGCTGCACCCATGGGCCACGGGCCTGGATCTCCCATGTCTGTCATATGGGGGGTCAGGATGAGGCCCCAAGGATCCACAGATCACCCCCTAGATTCCTCTATTTTTAGCCAATGCATGGTCACTGTGCCCTGCTGCCCAGGGCTCCCACGGAGCTGATGGCACATCTCATATCCCTGTCTTGGCCACCAAGACTCTGTGACCAAGGTCAGAACCTGACTCCAGTACCCCAACCTCAGGGTCAGAGACCAAAGGTCCCCAGTACACAGACTGGACAGTTTAGGGGCAGATGCCCAGTTGGCTGTGGGGGCACTGCTGGGTCCAGAGAGAGCCCACAGCTTTTACGGCGTGGCCTTGGGGCTGGAGACAGGGTAGTCTTCAAGGGGGCTCACCTGGCTCTCCCAGAGGTCAGCTAAGCCCCTGGTTACCCACTACACTTCATTCACACAAGACTGTCTGGGCTGAAACCCCAGCTCTACCATGTACTCTAGCTGTGACCTTGGACCTGCCACCTCATCTTTCGGGCTTCAGTTTCTTCATCTGCAAAACGACGATAATGATGGTACTTAGCTCATAGGTCGGGATAGTGTCCTTATGAGGACAAATGGGTTTATATTCACAACGGGTCATAAAGAGGGGCCTGTTGCTTGCCAGGTGCTGCAGAAGTTTGTTAAACACAAGGGTACAAAGAGTTCTAAGCCCTGCCTGCCTCGGAGCTCCTGGGACAGCAGAGCTTTGCTAACAGGCAAAGCTCTCTCTAGGCCACGGCACAAACAGAGATGGATGGATAGGAGAGGCAAGTTCTCCAACCTCAGCAGCCTGCTCTCTTGTTCAAGCCTTCTGATCACAGCTTCTGAGAGCCAGTAGAGAGGCGCAAGGGACAATCCTGTCCCCAAAGGGTGACAGAGGGGCCTGGGGCAGGGTTGCATGGAAGCCCCCAGCCCCAGACCCCACCATCACCCCCAGCCCCCAGGTCCTGCCCTCTGTATCCCGCTGCTCCATGCTCCCAAAGCTCCCATCACGCCCTTATTTCATATGGATGAGAGACTGAATTATTAACCAGGACGGAGGCGGAGGCTGCAGCCACTGCAGAGAGGCAGCAGCTCTATCCCAAGGCCAAGGACACACCAGGCCAAGGGACCCTGGCTGAGCTGCCCTCAGCCCCCCTCCTCTCCCTATCTTCCCAGGGGTCCCTCCTCAGTGGTCCAGCTGAAGCATTCATCCCTGGGCCACTCAGGTCCAGGACCACGTGCTCTCACTGGGGTCACGAAGCCACCTGCACCGGCACTGGAATACAGATGACCCCACAGGAGGTCCTCACCAGGGGAGCCCACCTCTGCCCGAGGAGGCTCCCGTAGGAAGGGCTTTGGGGTCCTGTGGGCTGTGGGCTGTCAGCGGCCCTTGAGCACTGCCCCTTTGGGATCTCCACCCCAGAGTTGTCATGGTGCCAGCCATGGACTTCTAGAGATTTCCCAGCACACTTTCATGTCCTTGACTTTTGTCTCAAGTCTGCCCCCAGTTACAAATGAGATAACAGGGCAGTGAGGTGCCCTGCAAAGGGCCTTCATTCGAAAGGGAGCGGCGGGCCTTGAGTGTGACCCCCTACACACACACACACCCCTCAAACTCCAAGGGCACTTCCCCTGAGCCCCACAGGAAGCAACAATGACAGAGCCTAAGTGTGCTCCCTTTGGGGGAGGGAGAAGGGATCACAAACACAAGTCAAACAAGGTCAAGACATGCTGTCCTGAATGTCGGAAGCTGTGCCCACAACCAGTGCAGCTCTCTGCACACCCTCGACTCTTCAGCAAATAACCCTGCAGCAGGGCTGGTGCTTCCTCTTCCCCGAGCCTCTGGGACGTAGGCCAGACTGGCCCCCGTCACGAGGAGGTAACTGAGATTTGCAGGTGGTCGAGTACGGTACCCAGAGTCTTGAGGGAATCCTGGCCCCCAGCAGGTGTTCCTACCCACCTGGGGATTGGCCTGGCTGGTGAGTGGCTGGGATTCGAACCTGGATCTCTCTGGCTCCCAAAGAATTTCCACCACCCTGAAGTGTCTGCCTCCTTCTTCTCCCTCCATCCAGCCCCGACCTGCCTTCCCCCTTCTCTGGGGCTCAGGCCTTGCCCCAATTGTCTGGCCAGGCCTAAGCAGGAGCTAAGGATCCCTGTCTCCAGGGCTGGAGGAGGCAGATGGCCATGGAGGGAAGTGGGGGCTCAGAGAATCCACTTTCATGGGTGGTTGGGACCCCCAGGCCCAGACAGGGGAACCACAGTTCTGGCCGGAAACGAGACACACATTTCCCAGAGCTCCTAGAGGAGATAAATTCCAGACACGTGGCAGCAATGACAGCAGCAACAGTTTGAAGATGTCCTAATTGTGTCCCGAGGCACAGTGAGCCGGAGGTGTGTTTGGTTCGGCCACGGATGACAGCCAGCCCCGGAACCATCCGGGAGAGGATTTTCTCCCTCAGAACCCCGCAGCTGTGGTTACTAGGCTACTGCAGCCTTTGTCTGCAGGTTGTAAATTGTAATTGAAATGAGTTTTCAAGGTTGAAATAATCAGAGTTCCTCCCTGTCTCCCTGCTCACCTTTCCACACCTACTCACCCCACCCAGCCGCAATCCTCCTGAGTTCTAGGCTCATGTGTACACACACACACACACACACACACACACACACTCCCTCACATAAAGGTATACAAAATCAGCCACATATACACTCCCATATTTTCACACCTACACATATAAATTAGCAACACACAAACCTGCATGCATTTATATACATCCCTATACACACATCTATGTTCAAACATGTAGAAACATAAGTGTCCATATAAACACATACTCTATATATTGGGTTGACCAAAAGTTCGTTTGGGCTTTTTTTAAGATTTTTTTTTTTTTTTTGATGTGGACCATTTTTAAAGTCTTTATTGAATTTGTTACAATATTGCTTCTGTTTTTATGGGGGTTTTTTTTTGTTTTTTTTGTGGTACGCGGGCCTCTCACCGCTGTGGCCTCTCCCGTCGCGGAGCACAGGCTCCGGACACGGAGGCTCAGCGGCCATGGCTCACGGGCCCAGCCGCTCCGCGGCATGTGGGATCTTCCCGGACCGGGGCACGAACCCGTGTCCCCTGTATCGGCAGGAGGACTCTCAACCATTGCGCCACCAGGGAAGCCCTGTTTTTATGTTTTGGTTTTCTGGCGCGAGGCATGTGGGATCTTAGCTCCCTGACCAGGGATCGAACCTACACCCCCTGCACTGGAAGGCGAAGTCTTAACCACTGGCCCATCAGGGAAGTCCCTCGTTTGGGTTTTTGTAACATCTTATGAAAACCCAAACAAACTTTTTGGCCAACCCAATACACAGCTACACAATTAGCATGACATTCCTACAAGCATGTGGTCATTCAGATTCACTGTCGACTGAGAAGCCCCACAAGCAGGTCCTGACAAGGATGTGAGTGCAAGTGTTTCATCTGGGAGGTGATGGCTGGAAGCACAAATCGGGGGTGAGGAAGTGAGGCGGAGACGGGAAGGGATGGGAAGACACCAACACCAGGTGTGAGGCTCAACCCCGTGGGGGGCTCTAGAAAACTGTGTAGCCTATGCCTCAGGGCTGTCCCATCTGAGGGGATAAACAGCCCCGCTCCCACCAGTCTCAGGCTGCAGACTGCTCCCGGGGGCATTAACTCCATTGGCAAAGCAGGGCTGGGGAGCGCCGAGGGGACCTGGGGCACCACACCCACAGGTTTAAGTCCACACGTGTAATCGGCATAGGTGTGTGGACATACCACACACATCTACACACACATAAACTTGCACCTACATACAAATATGCGAACATACACACTGGTTTTCATCCCTTGTGCAAACTTCCAGGGAGCAGGACAAGAGGGTCCTAGGATGCCCCCAACAGGGAGAGCTGTCTAGTGTGTGGTTCTGCCCTGGACCAGCCATATGAACCTGGTCAAGTAAAATTTACATCCCCCAGATGTAAATCCAGGGTAATAATACTTACCTTGAGGGGCCACTGAGAGGATTCAAGGAGGCGCAGACGTAATACACACAGCATCATGCCTTATACATAGTGCTCTCTAAGCCTCCGTTTTCCTCTCCTCCCTAACACTTCCCCGCGGATAACTCCCCACGCCCGGAGGCCTCCACCCCAGCCCCTGGGCTGCCCCTCCATCCTGTCTGCAGCCTGGCACATGCTGGGTCTTCCCAGACCCCCAAAAGATGAGCGTGGGGTGCCCGCCCCACGGACAGGGGCCCAGGTCAGCTCACCCACTGACACTCAGATGGGGTAGGAAGCTGCCACCTGTGCTTCCTGGCCAGTCCCCCTCTTTCCTGACTCCGCCTGTGGTTGAGCCATTCTCCTCGTCACCTCCCTGGAACACGCAGGCCTTTCTGAGGGTCGCTGAGTCCTGCTCCGGAGGCCAGGCTCCACCACCCCGGCATCCCCAGGAGTCACAGAGCAGCCTCCCCCTCCCTGTCCGGAGTCGCACCCTTGTTCTTCAGCCCCATTCACACCACGGTGTCTGCCAGCCCCTCCCCTTGAACTTTCAACCTCCATCAAGCCACCTGCTTTCTGGGTAGGGCACCTCTAAACAACTCAGCCTGGTCCCCCCACCCCTAGATCTTTTCCGCCAAACTCCGCCACAGCTCTCCACCAACTCCCATCCTGGGGAACCCTGAGCCAGCCCCAGTGTCTTGGGGGGTTAGGGGCGGGGGCCCGTAACGGTCACCCCCTCGGGGGCGGGGAGGTGAAGGGTCTTGCCCAGCAGCGGGCGCAGGGGGTGGTGGCTCCTGACTCTCTCCCAGGTGCTCTCTTTCTGGCTCTCAGTGGTGGTACAGCCCAGGGCTCCCCGAACTTGAGCCAGCCTCAGGCCCCTTTTGAAGGAAAACAATTCTGTCCCAGGATGATCCTGGGATGAATATGGCCCCAGGATGAAAATACTGACGTCAGAGGCTGAAGCCCTGGCAGTGACAGTTACTTCCAACTGCAAATGATCACAGGAGCAGAGAAGTTGTCTTTGCAATCTGTAAAGACCGCTTTCAGAAGGCCATCGAATGAAAATGCCAAGTTCAAGAATCGTCATGGAACTCCTAGGTCCCTGAGAGTCTGACCTCAAGAACATATCCCCAGATGTCCACAGACCCTAGTTCAAGAAACAGGACGTGGACGTCCGGCCAGATGGGAGCAGCTTGACACCCCACCCCCCATTCAGCCTCTCACTGGCCTGCCGAGTTGCTTAGCATCTCTGAGCTTCGATCCCCTTGTCTGTAATGAGGTCGGCTCCCGGGACCATTAGAGAAGAGTGATACCTGCAGCAGAAGCCACACTCGGCACCTGCACAGGCCAGCTCCCAGGGAAGGCCGTTCTCTACCCCTCACTGGTTCTGCCCACCCCGGGGGCCTGGTCTTAGCTCTCCCAGTCAAGGTCAGACTGGGGCCAGGGGTGAAGGGGAGGCAGCTCGCGGGGCCGAAGTCACAGCCAACGCCCCATGTGGATGCCTCTTCTCCCCCATCACCCAGCCATGCTCCTTTTCCTTCCAGGAGCATCTAGTTTTTCCTCTACTGGATCTTTGCTGTCAACATAGAAATATGTTTTAATTTCTTCCATTTAAACAGAAACCCTTTCTTGACCCCACTTTTCCCCCAGCTAGCATCCCTCTCTCCCTGTTTACAACAAAACTTCTCAGAAGGGTTGTCCTTACTCACTGTCATCAATTTCTCTCCTCCATTTTTCTCCTGACCAACCCCAGTCTGGGTTTTGCACCCACCTCTCCCAGGAATCTCCACGTGGCTAAGCCTGACCCTCCACCCACCCCCCATCTCAGTGCACCACCAAGAACCTCAGAGTCATCCTTGATTTTCTGTCATCTTTCTCTCACCTCAAATCCTTTAGCAAACTCTGAGGCCACACTGCAAAAGTGATAAAGAATCAGACTCCTTCTCACCATCTCCATGGCCACCACCTGCTCCAAGTTCCCATCACCTCCCACCTGGACTACAGCCCTGGCCCCTAACTGATCTCCAGCTCTGCCCTCACCCCCATCTCTGCTCCAGGAGGCAGCCAGAGTGAGCCCATTATAACATAAATCTGATCACGTTAATCCTTTTTCAAACCCTGCCATGGCCTTGTCTCATTTGGCATTAAAAGACTAAATCCTTACAAATTGCCGACAAGGCCCACAGACCTGTGCCACCCCGCCCCACCTCTCGGACCTCATCTCCTATCTGTTGATCTCTCTGCTCCAACCACATGGGTCTCCTCACTGCTCCCCAGACCTGCCAGGCCTGAGCCTACCTCAGGGCCTTTGCACATGCTGTGCCCTCTGCCTGGCATGCTCTTTCCCAGTCACCTTCCCAGTGAGGACTTCTGACCTCCTGATTTAAAGGTGCAACATCCCTAGTCTCCCAGAACTCTCCAGGAGGCCTCCTGGATCTGTCCTCTCTGGTCTCATGATTAAGCTCCCTGGAGGCCCTCAGCTCTGACTACTGGGACCACACCATCATGTACCACCTTGTCTCCAAGGCCATATCATCTCCCACCTGCAGGGGGAGCCCCGCAGGGCAGGTCTGTCCCCTTCACAGAGCCCAGCACAGGGCTGGGGACACAGTCAGCCTCTGAGTAAATGCCAGCTGAAGGAGTAAGAAACAGCACTGAGGGGAAGGGCTCAGGACCCCTGTGGCCACCAGGTGGCTGACGGCTTGGGCAAATGTGAGTTCCTCTAATGAGTGGCACAACCTGGCGCATAGTAGGTAATCCCAAATGTGGGTCTTCCTTCCTTTCCCCAGGTTCCTTTAGGAATGTGGAGGTGAAAAGAGCCACAAAGCCAGGCTGGAATAGCCAGAGGGCCCTGGGGCTGGGACATCAGCTGGCCTGAGGCAGGACATCCCTGGAGCCAGATGGCCAGAGTTCAGATCCCAGCTCTGCCATTTACTACCTGTATGACCTTGGGAAAGTCTTTAACTTCTCTGTGCCTCGGTTTTTTCATCTGTAAAATGGGTTGCTGTGAAAAGCGAATGCAAAACACTAAAACAGAGCTTGACGTGTAATAAATGCTATATAAATATCAGCTGTTATTATTGTTATTGCTGCTAGCACAGGCTGGGTGATCAGCATCTCCCCACACATCCCCAGCTGCCATGCGGCCACCCTCCCTCTCAGAACTCCCGGCCCCCAGGAGCAGCAGGCAGTAAATTTCTCCTATATCCTCGTAAACCAGGCCTTCCTCCACTCAGCCATCACCTGGCTGGCAGTCCTGTCAAAAAGAAGGATGCCACATCTGCCTTGTTTACAGCTTTAATTCCCAAGCTCTGCTCTGCGGGCTCCTGGGGAGGGGGCCAGGAGAGGAGGTGGGAGGTGGGCACTGCCCTCCCGCAGGCCTTGACAGCTGCAGAGACGCCCTGCTCCGTGACCCCTATCTCACTCGGGTGTGGAGCAGCCCGCAGGCCATCTTCTAGTGCTTCCGGCAGATCACCTCCACTCCTTCTCTGGGAAACCATGAGAGAGGCAGCTCTGCTAGGGACAGGGCTCTGGGGGATGGAAGTGGGTAGTATGATCCCCATTTTATAGATGAGGAAACTGAGGCCTCAGACCTGCCCCAGGTCGCACGGCTAGGGAGTGGCAGCACTAGGATTCACACCCAGTTCAGGGGGACTCTCACAGTTGTGTATTTGAGAAAGAATGGGTGCCCACGACCACTTGCCACTTTGAGACACACCAGCCCAGTCTCCAACTGCCAGTATCTGCCACTCTTCTGAGACTCTCTGGCCACAGAAGCCCTCTTTGCCAGCCATTTGGCATCTGGAGGCACTGAGGAATTAACACCCTCTGGGAACAGCCAGCAATGATTGACGGGAGTTGGTGTACACACACCCCAGCTCCCTCACACCTCCAGTGGGATGACTGCCAGGCGTGCTCCTTTCTGTCTCCAGAGCCCCCGGGGGAGTAAAGCTCCAGCTGTTCGCAGTGGTAACCTGCTTGGTATCACACCCTTTATGTCTGCCTTCCCTCCCCTACGAACGTTTCCTGGGATTCTCTCCCAAAGAAACGACTGGCTCTCAATTCCTTGTCTTGAGGAGAATTCAACTTTTTTTTTCTTGGCCGCGCTGCACGGCTTGTGGGATCCTAGCTCCCCAACCAGGGATCGAACCCGAGCTCTTGGCAGTGAAAGTGCGGAGTCCTAACCACCAGACCACCAGGCAACTCCTGAGGGGAATTCAACTTAACACAGCCTTGAAGGATGGATCGGATCTTCCCAAGTGTAAGACCCCAGCATGAGAAGGTCCTTCCCACCCTCTGAGAAGGTCATCAGGCCCGTCTGTTGCCCTGGGGAGGGAAGGCATGGACTTGGCAGAGCAAAGGGCAGGGGAACACAGGAGTGGCACTCGCTCATGCTGAGATCGTGGGCAGGGCCTGAGGGACTGAGACAGGCAGAGGCTGGCTATTGAAACTGTTAGCACTGAGGGGACCAGAGTGGGCCCACCCAGTGTGGATGGGCAGGCAGCCTGGAAGAAGTGAGCGTGAAGCTAGGCTCGGGAGACAGAGTGAGGCAGGTGGAGAGAATACAGGGCTAGCTGAGGGCAAGCTGAGGGCAAGCCAGAGGGTGGCTGGGGGCGTGGGAGGAAAGGAAGGGGGAGAGGCAGGTGGGGCACCAGCTGGAGAGCCAGGCTGCCTGGGTATGAATCCAGCTCTGCCAATTCTCTAGCACTGCAATGTGCACCAATCGCCTCGGCGTCCTCTTCTGTAAAATGGATGCAACACTTGTGACAGCCTATACCACCCACCCTCAGGATGGTGTCCTCCCCATCAGGGATCCTACAACCAACAGAATCCTTACGGCAGACTTGAGCTGTTAAATTACCCAGTTGCAGGTAAATCCCACCTCTCCCCCCTCCCTCTCTATCAACAGCAACCACCATTTTATCAGCGCTGATCATACACATCCTTTTTGAGCCAGCTTCTTCATACGCTTCAAACACATCACCAATCCTCCCCACAACCCATTGAGATGGGTGGTGACTTTCCTGCCTTCTCTGAGACTCAGAGAGGTTAAATAACATGTCCAAGGTCACACAGCAGGGAGGAGGCAGAGTCGGACCCAGACCCTGACACGTTGACTGGTGCCCGGTCCAGAGCCCATACTCCGTAGGTGTCACCCCAGCCCTCCTGGACTAAGGGACAAGCTCAGCTCAAACCTGGGTGGGGCCATGAGAAGCCAGAGCTGCCTCTCCATCACCCAGGGTGGGTCTGAGGTCCCACAAACATTCCCAGCAGCTCCCCTACCCCTCACTTCACCCAGAGATGGACGGGCTCACTGTGCCTGACGTGGGGCCACCCAAGGACACTTACCAGCCTCTGCTGGGGCTTCAGATGCAGCGAGAAGGATCCAGGTCAGCTGGAATATGCTGTCCTCCCACCCCTCCCTGTGACACACACCCCAAGCTCATTCCAGGCTCTGATGCTTTGCTCACGCCTTCCCCACTGCCTGGGGTGCACGCCGTCACCCCTTCTATCACCCACCTCTCCTTCTGAGGCAGTGGTTCCCATACTTGGCTGC
>NW_021147028.1:0-25000 GCF_002837175.3 Physeter macrocephalus
TTAACCAAAAAAGCTCCAATGAAATAACAAATCCTGCCGTTTAGTAGATTAAAGAGTAACAGTACAGACCAAAACAAACCTTGCTTTATAATCCAAATCAAACAACCCCAATAAATAATTCCAATCACTGGCAAAGGGCCCTGCCTCACCCCAGCAGGGTGGAAACCTGGCAGGTCCACAGAGCAGGGTGGCAGGAGAGGACACCTCCCTCCATGTGGTGACAAGTTCTCGAGGGAGCCTCCTGTGCCGGCCCTGCATGGGTGCCCTTCACAGCCCTGTGCTGCAGCCCCAGCCCAAGCGCCACAAAGTCCAAGCACCAGGGAGGAGAGGCCACAGGGCTGAGCACAGAGGCCCTTGCACACAGGTTCCTGGAGCATCCTTCCCTACAAAGGTCAAATAAAAACATTTTGGGATCTCACATCTTAAAAACGTCTTACAAATGTCAGTCGATCATTTCTGGAGAAAAATAATTGGCAGGAATAAAATGAAGCTCTAGAAACAACTAAAATCACTGTACTTGAAGCTTCCAAGAACTCTATATCACCGACACATATACACCTACAATTTAATTGTATGTGGGAAGCGGGGGAGCTTATGGTTCGCTACGGCTGTTCTAAGTTAATTCCTAAAAATCTTTCTTATTTGTAATTTCTCTCCTGTCACGCGTAAGCTCCGGCGTCATCGCATCATCACAATGGTGACATCAGAGCAACCTGTGTAACTAAAGACACAGCTGAGCTGCTGCAACCTTGGGCTGGGCACACTGCTCTACACAATTCTGTTCATTCACCTGCAGGGCACTTCTCAGGCACAGCCCTTCAGGAGCTAACACCACCTGATCAATGCCAGGCATTAGGATGGCCCAGGGGCCCCCACCCCCTCCCAGGAAGCACACCCTAGTGGAGTTCCTCCCCCTCAAGCGTGGGCTGGGCCTGGTGACTAGGTTCTAACAAAGGATATGGCAAAAGGCATGGGATATCACTGCCAAGATTAGGTCATGAAGACTGTGGTCTCCTGCTTGTTCCCTTGTCCTGTCGCTGGCTCTCGAGCTGCCCCACGGATGTCTCCAGCCAGCAGCCTGGAAGCAAATCCTCCCCAGCTGAACCTCCAGACAAGACCACAGCGCCGGTGGGCACCCTGACGGCAGCCTTGTGAGACCCTGGGCCCAAGGACCCAGCTAAGCTGTGCCTGGACTCCTGACCCACAGACACTGTGACATCATAACTGGTATCGTTTTAAGGCACTACATTCTGGGGTAATTTGCGGGACAGTAATATATAAATAATACAACCATCCAGCACTATCACACCTTCAGAAATCCAAAAAAAGGAAAATAAAGAGCCGAACCAAACCTGAATGCCCAGTTTTACAAGTCTTTTCCAAAGCTTCACAAAGCAAATTAAGTTTTTTAAAAAGCAAAGTACATGTTAAAAAAAAAAAAACAACACAACAAAAACCCACAGGGACTTCCCTGGCGGTCCAGTAGTTAAGAATCCGCCTTCCAATGCAGGGGACGCCGGTTCGATCTCTGTCGGGGAACTAAGATCCCACATGCCGCGGGGCAACTAAGCCCACGCGAGTCCTAGAGCCCGCCGGCCACAACTAGGCAGAAGCCCGCGCACCGCAACAAAAGATCCCGCGTGCCGCAACTAAGACGTGCCGCAACTAAGACCCGACGCAGCCAAATAAATTTTTTAAAAAACAAACAAAAAACACACACACACAGAAAAAGTAAGCACTGAATAACAAGGTCGCAAGTGTGGTTACATTCGACAAATAAAAATAGGCTGAACTATTCAGGGGCTCCATTCGCTTAAGCTTAGTTACAATGAAATGTTACACTGAAAATGCAAAGGGGTTTTCTCCTAAGTAATCAAGAAGTGAAGTTATGGCACAAAATGAAATACTGAACTGACCAGTTCAAGCATCTCCCTCGGGAATTTTAGACTCGTGCCTCACCCTAACGCAGGTTGACCTTTCTGAAAGCACTCCCGCCGAAACTTTCGTCCATGCAATGAGTGTGCTGCACGCCCACCCCATGCCAGGGAGCCAGTGCCTGCCCGGGCTTTCAATCCTCTCAAACTCCTCCAACATTATCCTGCTGGACACACTCTGGAGCCCTTCCCCAGCCAAAGGGCAGCACTTCTCCATCCCCACTTCCAAATTAAGGGACAACACGGGCAAGATCTAGATGAAGTCTGCTTCGAAGGTTTCAGAAAAGCAAAGCTCTCATCCCAAGGTCCTTTCCTGGAGTGGAGAAGGTGCCTGACGGCTCACCTGACACGCACAGGGCCGACTGGCCCCAAACCCTTCCCGCAGTCCACACTCCCAGCTTGGACCCCACCCCTCCTGGAAATTCCTGGACACAGAAAACACCTCCAGACCTTAAGAATGGGGCTCTTTTGGTGACACCACTGGAGGGAGGGGAGGGCAGGAGTGGATGAAGGTGCCTGACACTGACCACAGGGCCCAGGTAAGGAAAAGATGGCAGACTGGGAGAACAGGGTAGGGGACAGCGTTCTGGGGAGGGGCAAACCACTGGCCTGGGGCATGGAGCCAATGTGGACTAGGAGCCCCCCTCACCCCCGCTTGAGTCCCCAGAGCTGGGAGGATGGCCCTCAACCCTGCCTACCCCCAGGGCCCAGCCCAAGCAGCATCTGCTGAAGGTCAGAAGGTTTGTGAGGCCCAGGTGCTCAGGGGCCTCACGGAGAGGGCTGGTTTGCACCTGTGGGGCTCAGGTGACCAGGATCCCTGATGCTCCAGAGCCTTTATAGAAGTCGGGTCCAGCTGAGTGGGCTGGGTAGATTCTGGGCACCTCTGGAACCTGCCCCAGGGCCCAACCCCCTGGGGGTCCAGCCTGGGGTACCAGCGCTCCTTACATACCACCCTTGAGGTGGTCTGAGTGCTTCTCAGTGACTCATTCAAGAGCCTTGGCCTCCCTGGGGACCTGTCTCCAAGTTCCAGCTCTTATCACGGTTGTGGCCCTCTCTGAGAGCCAGCCTTCTTCATGGCTGCCCCAACATCCGACTCTCCTACATGACCTACCTGGGTCATCCCTGGAGCCTGTCACAAGGCAAGAGCCCTCCACATGGCACAGTCCCAGGGTCATGGCCTCCTGGGAAAGAAGGGCTGTCCCAGGGTCCCAGAAGTGCTCGCAGGAGGTTCCAGAATTCTGGTCCTACTGGGGGCCAGTCCTGGGGGCCAGTCCTGGGGTCCAGACCTCCCCAGGTGACCCATCCTAACGTCCAGGCCTCCTCAGTGACTTGTCCCAGTGTCCCAGCTGTTCCTGGGTCCTGGTCCTGCTCGGTGACCTGTCTCGGGTCCAGCTCTCTCTGATTCCTGCTGAGTCTTACGGTTCCAGCCCTCCTCCGTGACCCACAGTGAGGCTGGACCCTCCTCCATGACCCATATCAGGGTTGGGCTCTCCTAGGTGATCTGTCTCAGGGTACAGTGAGTGCTTCCTAGTCCTTTTCTTGGTGGGTCCCGGGGTCCAGCCCTCCCCGGTAACCCGTCCTGGGGTCTGGTCCACCACGGTCCCTCCGCGGTGGCCCTTCCTGGGGTCCGGTCCTCCCTGGTCACTCCGCGGTGTCCCGTCCTGGGGTCCGGTCCTCCCTGGCCCCTCCGCGGTGACCCGTCCTGAGGTCCGGTCCTCCCTGGTCCCTCCCCGGTGACCCGTCCTGGGGTCCGGTCCTCCCTGGTCCCTCCCGGAAGACCCGTCCCGGGGTCGGGCCCTCCCCGGGGTCCCGGCCGCGCCGAACGGAGTCGGGGATCCGCAGGCCGGGCCGACGAGGGCGCAGGGGCGCGGGCCGGGGTTCGGAGCCTTCCGGGCCCGGACACGGGCCGAGGCCGCGGCCTGTGTAGCGAGCGCCGCGGGCCAGGCCGGGCGGGGCGCGGACTCACTGACCTGCCGTCTCAGCTGCGGGCGAGCGGGGCGCACGCGGGGGCCGCGTCGGGAGAGGGAGGGGGCGCCGCTCCCTCCGGGTCCCCCCCAAGAGCAGGAGAAAAAAACCCGTCCGGAGTTTAAAACAAAGAGGCGGAAATGCCCGAGCAGAGCCGAGCGCAGAGTCGGGGGTGCCGCTCTTGGAGCATGCGCGTTGCGCGGACCGGCTCCCACCCGGCAGCCGGGGCAGGGGCGGGGCCTGGAGTCGGTGGGTCCCGGGGCGGTGGCCAGGGCGTGGTCAGAGGGCGCAGGCGCGTCCGGGCTGGGCTGGGCCCTGGGACCTGGAGAGGCAAGGGGGCCGGGGGCGGGACTAAGGAGGGGGCGGGGTCAGAAGGTGTGGGTGGGGACAGGGGGCGGGGTCAGAGGGAGAGGGACCTGGAGAGCCCCGGGGCCGGGCTCTGCGCGGAGACCAGTGGGGAGTCGGGGAGGCGGGGCCAGAGATGGGGCGGGGCCTCGAGGTGTTGGGGCGATCCCTGGCCTGGGGGCGGGGCCGAGGCGGGGCCGGGGCGTGGTCGGCTGGCGCTGCGCCAGGAGGGGGAGCGGCTTGCGGAACCCTGGAACCTGCAGGCAGCTGGCGCTCCGGGATCGGGGGTTTCCTCTGAGGGAGGGAGTCTTGCTCTTGCATTCCTGTTCTTCCTGGGGACTAGCACCAGGCAGGAGCGGGGGCGCCTCAGACAGGGACCCTGCCTCCCGGGCTCCCGGACAGTAGGCAACAAGGCTGACCCCACAACTCGTCCCTGTTTCCGGCTTTCCGCAGGCCCCGCCCTGGAGCTGTAAGCAGTGACCGTGACGTCCACGCTCTCGTGGGGTCCGCACTGCGAGGGGGAGCGGGAATGCGGAGAGGAGAACGTAAATGCGGTGTCCTCTGGGAAACAAGCCGGCTGGGGAGGCAGTGGGTGTCCGGAGTTGGTTACATAGAGTGAATGGGCACGGAAGGGACGCAGGGAGCGAGCCTTGCAAGTGTCTGGGTATGGGGCCGGTTCACAGGCAGGAAGTCCAGCCAGCCTCAGGCCCCGAAGTAGGAGGGGGGTGTGGAGGATGCTTTCCAGAGACCAGCCCAAAAGCTAGAGGGCACAGAGAGGCTGGAGATGAGGTCAGATGCGAGGTGCCTGGGCTGTCTGAGCTGAGGGCTGTGGGCACGGGGCTGGCCTCCAGCTGCCTTGTGTCTGCGGGGGCGAGGCGGGAGCAAGAGGCAGTGCAGGGGTGCCAGGGCGCTACACCTGGTGGTGCCCTGGAGAGCGGGAAGGGTGGGACTGCTGAGAGGAGGCGGGGGTGGGCAGCTGCTGACCATCTGGGGAGGTGATGTCGCTAGACCCCCAACTGGGACTGCTGTGAGGCTGGGGGCTGCAGGAGTGCAGCGTGAGCTTGCAGTGTCTGGAGATGATGAGATGGTCAAGGGAGCGAGTGAGGGCTGGGGCACCAAGCCCCCTGCAGCCCTCCCAGTGGAGGAACCCGGGAGTCCAGGAGGAGCCAGTGAGAAAGACCCAGATGGAGCGGACTGGGGAGGAGGACCCCAGGGGTGAGTGATGTCCATTTGGCTTCTGTAGGGATGAGGGTAGTGCGGCCCCTCGGGGCCATGGCCAGTGCAGTGTGGCTGCATTGCTGGGGCGAAAACAGATTGCTCACAGGAGGCGGGCAAATATAGACAACTTTTCAAGGTTGTAGATGGAAGCCACAAATGGGGCTCGGAGGCCAGGAGGAGAAGACAGTTTGCTATTTGGGCTGGAGCCCTGGTGACCTCAGTGGTGCTGACTGGGTGCAGGGGGAGAATGACCACGCTGCATGAGCCGAGGTCCCCACCTAGGACTGGGGACTGGATGCAGGGGGCAGTTGGCAGCCCTTCATGCTGGGGGGGAGGGGAAGACCCTCAGGCATGGTCTCTTCTAGCTGCTTCTGTTTTCCAGTAAAATGGGAGCTCAGTTGACCCAGATCAGAAGTGAAGGCCCAGGGGACAGCAGAGTGGGAGCAGCCCTAGGCTGAGGGCAAAGTGACCCCAGGAAGTCACCTGACAGCCCTCTGACACCGTGGCCACCTGTCTGCAAATGGGGCAGAGCCAGGAGCCAGTGTGTGAGGTATGGCAACAGTTCCAAATTTGTTCCAGGCCTAGGGTCTCTTGCTGCAGATGCAGACCAGACATCTGGGCTGCCCGCTTGTTCTCCCAGGTGACCTTATCGGTGACAACACCCCAGACCTTGACCCCGAACTCTGGGCTCCGGTGTCCAGCTGCCTGGCCACATCTCTGCTGGGACATCTTTAGGGAACTCAGGCTCTGATGTCAGAAGGTCAACCCCTGGCCTTCCCACAGCCCCCATCGCAGGGCTCCTTCCTGCCTGCTGAGCCGAGGCGCCGAGGTCCTTCCCTCCATGCTCACGTGGGCTGTCAGTAGACCCCTCAGAATCTTCCACGGCACCCCCCCCGCCGGCCCAAGGCCAAGCAGCTCCCCCAGCTGGAGTGTCACCTCGGGACTGGCCTCTTCTGCTTCTTTCCTTGGGCCCCAAATCTATTCCTAACGTGAGATAGTAACTCTCGTAACACATTAGCCAAGGGATGTCCCTCCTCTGCCTGAAACCATCCAGGGGCCTCACTCAGAGCAAAAGCACGAGAGTGGAGGTCAAGGGGGCCCACGGACACCTGGGATGATGGAAATGTGTGTTGTGTTGATGGTGGTGATAAGCTCCTGAGTGTGTACATGGGTCAGAACTCACTGAAGTGTACAGGTTACCTTGTGTGGGTATACCCCAATAGGGCAGAACAAAAAGAAGGAGCCAGAAACCAGGACACAAGCAGTGAGAGGTGCCCCCACCACGCCCACGCCCCCCCTTTCCCCAGAGGGTGAGCGCTCCTCTGCCTCCTAGCCGCCCCCTGGGGGCGTCCGTACTCCGCACCCACTCGGGGCCTCCTCCCTGCCCCTCTCCTGATGGACCTGTCCCCTTCCCCTCTGGTGGGCCATTCCGGTGAGGCTGCCCATCTGAACAACAGAACAGAACAAACAGGCTCGCTCTTGACCTAGTGCTTCTCTGCTGGTCTTTGTATATAGCACGACTCCTCAGAAGTGCTGTCTACACTCGCCCGCCCCAATTTCCCTGCCTGTTTTATCTCTTAACCCTGCAGGCTTCTGCCCTCCCCCAGGAAAATGCTCTGGTCCAGGTCACCCCAGGTTTTGTGGGCTGCATCCATCGTCATCTCTGCCCCTCTGCCCTGCTCTCTTCTCCTGGAAACACTTTCCCCTTGGCCATTGTCCCATGTTCTGCCCTCGAGCCGTCCTCCTCTCCTCTCCCTGCAGCCACTCCTGGCCAGCGCTCTGACTGGTGTCTGTGCACCGGTGTGTCCCTCAGTGAGCTGCAGATGGTGAACTACCCCGTCTCAGCCAATGGCACGCCATCTTTTCTGCTACTGGGCCACAAGCATCTGGACTCACGCCTGATTCCTCTCTTTCTGTTTTCCCACATCCAGTTCATGGGGAAGTCCTCTTGGCTCTATCTTCAAACCTGCCTAATGCAGCCGTGGCGTTCAGCCTCTGCAACGGCTGCTGCCCTGGCCCGAGCCCACCTGTCCCGTCTGGGTTGGTGCCACAGCCTCCGCCCCCGACCCCCGGTCTCTTCCGGACAGGGCAGCCAGTGGGCCAACCCCTCAACGCCTGGGTCAGAGTGCAGCAGGCCTCTGCTGAGCAGCCCAGAAGCTGCTCCACGTCCCCGAGGTCCTGCCTTGGGCCTGGGCCCTGCCCCAGCTCTGGCCTGGCCTCCACGGCCCTCCTGGACATGCCGGGCCCTCGCACCTCACGGCCACGGCTGAGCTGCTTCCAGGCCTGGGTGGTGCTCCCTGGCCGCCCACAGGGCTCCTCCCGCCCTCAGGCCTGTGCTCAGATATCTCCTGAGGCCTCTCTTGACCAATCTGGCAACAAACCCCAGCGCTTGACCACTTTCCTTGTTGGCAAGACTCTCATCTCATGTATTGTTGGTGGGAACAGAGGGGAGATGGACAATATCCAGCAAAATGACGTGGGCATTTATCCTTTGGCCCAGCAATCACCAAGTAGGAATTTATCCCAAAGATACACTGGCAAAAATGCGAAAGATTCATGAACAAGGCTACTAATTGCAACATAATTTGTAATAGATAAAGCTAGAACGGTCCACATGGCATCAGGTGCAAGTCCTTAATAAACCATTGACCCTCCACACAGGGGCTTGCAGCTGTAAAAGGAGCGCCAGACACCTGTACATGCCATCATGGGGTCGCCTCCAGGGCTGTGTCCAGGGCACACCATTAAGATGGGCAAGATGGAGAAAAGGGTATTCAGCCTGCTACTGCATACCCAGAATGTGGGGTTACTACTATGCGTTCCACGTATCTGCCTGTGTTAGAAATCCATGTGGATTCCATGAAGGGGGTGCCAGGAGCAGGACTTATGTCTCCCTGGACCCCTCATAAAGCACAGAGGGGGACGCGGCAGCGTAGCGACAGTCCGGTGGCCAACCCTGACCCCAAAGCTCCATGACAAGCAGGTGCCTCCGGCCTCCGCTGCCTGAGGTCAGCATGTGTGTGGAGGGCCTGAGCTCACCCTCCCACAGGAAGCAGCTAAACGCTGGACCACATCAGGCAGCGCAGGCCGTGACTCCCGAAAGAGAGGGGCCAACGGAGCGAGCCGAGGACCAGAGGCCAAAGTGCTGGAGGCTGCAGGCCAGGGCGCCAGAGAGGAAGGCCTGTCCGGAGGGGCGCTCCAGAGCTGGCAGAGGGTGCCGAGTCCAGGCCGAGCCCTGATAGGGATGGGCATGGAGGAAGCTGCCTGGGGCTACGTAGAACCCCTGAGAGGCGCCAGGAGAGATGTTCTGGGAGGTCACAGAGGGCTGGGTGCATCCTGCCAGCCCAGGAGCCCTGGGGGCCAGGCACCAGGCCGGACAATCAGAAAGGCAGCCCCTGTCAGCCTGCAGAGGAAACACATGGAAGGGACCAAGTGCGTCCAGGAGCCCCACCTCAGCCAGGACAAAGCGGGATAGGGAGGCACTCGACAGGGACGGTGCCCCGCGTCTGGGGTCCAGTCTCACTCACTGGGCGAGCAAAGGAGGGACCTGCGACTTGCAGTGGGGGAGGAAGTCAGTCACTGAGGCAGACGCACTGCTGACACTTATGCCAGAACCGGTAGAACAGACGTTAAAACGGTTCCTGTAACTGTATCCCACGTGTTCAAAGGCCGGGAAGATGGCTGGGCACGCTTGGACGTGGATCAAGAAACGAACAAGGCCACAGGAAGCAAAGGCGCTGCACAGACTCCTGTGGCCAGGAGCCAGGAGCCAGATGCGGGCCACTGAGCATCAAAGAGAATAACAGCGGCAACAGGTTAAAATATACCAAATATGTTTAAACCACAAATACATATGCTACTTAAAAACCCAGCATGGTGTTGCTATAGGGCTCTGAGGAACCAACTTGTAATTTTCAAACCTGGTAGATGATGGGAGAAAACCCATCATCCACCTGGCCTTGTATACAAACTGCATCACAGGGTAACCAAAGACGTGATGAGGGATCCGTTTTCTTTGTGAATATTCCAGCTAATACATGAAGAAGAAATATAGAGTTAATGGGCTTCCCTGGTGGCACAGTGGTTAAGAATCCGCCTGCCAATGCAGGACATGGTTCGAGCCCTGGTCCAGGAAGATCCCACATGCCACGGAGCAACTAAGCCCGTGCGTCACAACGACTGAGCCTGCGAGCCACAACTACCGAGCCCATGTGCCACAACTACTGAGCCCGCGTGCTTAGAGCCCGTGCTCCGCAACAAGAGGAGCCACCGCAATGAGAAGCCCACGCACAGCAACGAAGAGTAGCCCCCGCTCACCGCAACTAGAGAAAGCCTGCGCAGCAACAGAGACCCAATGCAGCCAAAAATAAAATAAATAAATTTTTAAAAATACTACCATTTCACAGCCCTGATGGTAATGCCAACCCAAAAGGGAGATGGTCAGACATGCATGCCTTCTGGTCAAAGGCCGCACCAAAAACCGAACCTGAATCCAAGTTCAGCCAATGCTCTGTGCTTCACCCCCACACCATTCCCCGTGAGCGCCCTCAAGTGGCCAGCACAGTCTGTTCAGTCGGTCGCAGGTCTTCTCCAGCAAGCGGCGGGGAGAAGCCCCCGTGACCACACATGCGAGGAAGAGGCGCTGCCGGGGTCAGCCCCCGACAGTGGGCTGGCAGCAGGGGTGCACCTCTGCAGCCACGTTTTGCACCCCTCCAGCACCGGGAGGAATCAAGTCCCCTTCCTGCAAGCTGCCCTGTTGATGTGCCTCTGCGTCTGGTGTTTCCTCCCTGCCTGTGTCTCACTTCTCACTCTTTCCTGCTTCCTAAGATCATCTCCCGAGAGCAGCTCCTGACCCAGGTCTTTATCTCAGGCACCCCGGCAGGAGGGAGGCAGCTCGGGAAGCTCGGAAGCTGCGGCATGAGAGGCTCCACTTCTTCTAAGAACAACTTGCGAGGGACTGAAAAGATACAGCGAGGGAAACTAGAGATGGAGAAGGAGGTGAGCGTAGACCAATGACTGATTTGTATCCTGAGTCAAACAAACTGAACTAAATTAAACTAAACACACACGCATCAGTTGGAGCGACTGGACGCTGCAGTGATATTTGATGGTCAATTTTCCAGGTGTAATCATGGAATTATGTTTATCTTTATCTTATCCGTATCTTTCAGAGATAGATACTAAAATATCTAGGGGTGGAAATGATATGGTGTCTGAGTAATTTCTCAGAATAATTTGGAGGGGCAGAGGTGGGGAGGAATCCGGAGAAAACAAGATTGGCCACAAGCTGATCATAACTGGAGCTGAGTGATATATTCATGTGTGTTTATTAAACAATTCTCTCTCCCTTTGTGTTTGTTTCAAGTTTTCCATAATAAAAACTTTAAAAGTTGCAAGCGCACATTCACTGCTGGCCCTCTCTGCTCTTTTCTGAAGTGCTCACCACCTTTGGGCGCAGTACAGACTCTGTCTTCTTCATTCTCCTCTCTGGAAATCAGGCTCCCCTGAGAGGCGGGGGTGCCTTTGTCAGTTTCTTCAGAGCTGTAGACCCTGCACCTGGAGTGGAGCCTGGCCCCGAGGCCACGTCCACCTGCAGATGACAGCCAGAGGCTCAGGCTGGGGCAGTGGAGCAGGAAGGCAGGTGAACACTGAAGGGTGGTCAAGGGCTGGCCCGGCAGACAGATTTAACAGAAGAAAGGTGGGAGGACACAGAGGCAACAGTTGATGAGAGAGTAGCTGAAGTTTCAGATTTAAAGACTAACCTGACCCCACAGATCCAGACACTAACGTAAAGATAAGAGCATGCTGAAACCCCTGAAGCTGGGGAAAGACAGGGGAGGTCAGCCACCCAACAGCCTCCTCTGGCCAGAGAAGGCAGACACTGATGGGAGAACAGCACCTAGACCATCAGAAGACACCACGCTGGCAACAGCTGAAGCTTGATTCTGACCAAGTATTCAATCACAAAGAAAGTCTCAGACAATTTGAAAAAAAGTTATTTCATACAAACGACACTTTCTGACATCTCTGCAAGTAATATGGAATTAAACAATAAGACAGTTTTTAAAAAATTCTTGTTTGGAAAATTAGAAATACATTTTAAAATTACTTGTGAATTATGTACAGAAACTAATGTGGAAAACTACAAGTCTCTGATGAAAGAAATCAAGAAGGTCTCAACAAATGGAGAGATATTCCATGTACATGGATAGGGTGACTCAATATTGTCAAGATTTCAGTTACTCCCAGCTGGATCTATCGATTCAATGCAATCTCAATCAAAATCCCAGCAAATTATTTTGTGGATATGGACAAACTGAATCTAAAGTTTATAAGGAGAGGACTTCCCTGGTGGCGCAGTGGTTAAGAATCTGCCTGCCAATGCAGGGGACACAGCCTCGAGCCCTGGTCCGGGAAGATCCCACGTACCACGGAGCAACTAAGCCCGTGCGCCACAACTACTGAGCCTGCACTCTAGAGCTCGCAAGCCACAACTACGGAGCCCACGCACCACAACTACTGAGCCTACACGCCTAGAGCCTGTGCTCTGCAACAAGAGAAGCCACCGCAATGAGAAGCCCGCGCACCGCAATGAAGAGTAGTCCCTGCTCACTGCAACTAGAGATAGCCCGCACATGGCAACGAAGACCCTACGCCACCAAAAATAAATAAATAAATAAAAATCATCTTAAAAAAAAAAGTTTATATGAAGAAACAAAAGGTCCAGAACAGCCAACCTAATATTGAAGGAGAAGAAAACTTTGGAGGACTGAGGTTACCCCACTTCCAGACTCACCATAAAGTTACAGTGATCAAGTTAGTACGGTACTGGTGAAAACAGATAAATAGATCAATGGAAGAGAATAGAGAGCCTAGAAATAGAATCACACAGATCTGGTCAACTGATCTTCAACAAAGGAACAAAGGCAATTCTATGGAGAAAAGACAGTCTTTTCAACAAATGTTACTGGATCAAGTAGACACCCACATGCCAAAACACGTGACACATGTAAAGACACAGATTTTTACAACTTTCACAAAAATTCACTAAAAAATGAATTATACACCTAAGTATAAGACACAAAACTATAAAACCCGTAGAAGATAACATAGAAGAAAGTACAAGTGACCGTGGGTTTGGTGGTGACTTCTTAGATACAACACTGAAAGTGTAATCCATGAAGGAAAAAGGTGGATAAGTTGGACTACATTAAAATTAAAAACTTCTGCTCTGTGAAAGACACTGTTAAGAGAATGAAACGAAAAGCCACAGACTGGGGGGAAATTCGCAAAACACATGTCTGTTACGCAAAATATGCAAAGAACTATTAAATCTCAACAATAAGAAAATAACCGAAGTTTAAAATGGGCAAAAGACCTCACCAAAGATGATTTACAGATGGCAAACAAACACACGAAAAGATGGTCCACATCATATGTAATCAGGGAAACGCAAATCAAAGCAACATTCTGATACCACTACATACCTAATAGAATGGCCAAAATCCAGAACACGGACGACACCAAATCCTGTTGAGGATGTGGAGCGACAGGAACTCTCGTCATTTCTGGTGGGAATGCAGAACGGTGCAGCCACACTGGAAGATAGTGTGGCAATTTCTTAGAAAACTAAACGTTCTCTTACCATTAGATCCAACAGCTGTGCTCCTTGGTATTTCCCCAAAGGAGCTGAAAATGTATGTCCACACAGAAAATCACACATGAGTGCTTATAGCAGTTTTATTCATAATTGTCAAAACTTGGAAGCAACCAGAATGTCCCTCAATAGGTGAATGGACAAAGAGTGGTCTATCCAGACAATGGAATACTATTCAGCACTAAAAAGAAATGAGCTATCAAGCCATGAAAAGACACGGAGGAACCTTAAATGCATATTTCTAAGTGAAAGAAGCCAGTGGGAAAGGCTGCACACTGTATGATTCCAACTTTATGACATTCTGGAAAAGGCAAAACAATGGAGATAAAGAGAGGATGAGTGGTTGCTGGGGCTCTGGGCGGGAAGGGATGGGCAGGTGGGGTACAGAGGATTGTTAGGGCAGGGAGGCTGCTCTGTGTCGCACTGTAATGGCGGTACATGTCATCATACATTTCTCAGACCCCTAGAGCGCACAACACCAAGAGTGAACCCAACGTCAACCATAGACTTTAGTTAGCAGCAGTGTGTTCATACTGGTTCACAATTACAACAAATACACTGATGTTAATAGGGGACGTGATATGCGGGGCCTGGGGGAGAGGGGACATGTGGGAACTCTCTGTATTTTGTGACGAATTTTTCTGTAAACTTAAAACTGCTCTAAAAAGTACAGCGTCATTAATTAAAAAACAAATTACTAATAAATGTAATGAAAGAGTACAATACTTATCTTCTGAAAACTATGAAACATTCTTGAAGAAAATTAAAGAAGAACTAAATGAATGGAAACACATCCATGTTCATGGATTGGAGACAATATTGTTAAAATATCAATTTTCCAGGACTTCCCTGGTGGTCCAGTGGTTAAGAATCCTCCTCCCAATGCAGGGGATGAGGGTTCAATCCCTGGTAGGGGAACTAAGATCCCACATGTCATGGGGCAACTAAGCCTGTGCGCTCTAGAGCCCGCGAGCCACAATTAGAAAGCTTGTGCACTGCAACTACTGAGCCTGTGTGCTCTGGAGCCCATGCCACAACTAGAGAGAAGCCCTTGCGTCACAACGAAAGATCCTGCAGGCCCTAATGAAGATCCCGCGTGACGCAACTAAGACCCGATGCAGCCCCCCCCCACCAAAAAAAAGGATATCAATGTTCACCCAACTGATCTACAATCCATATCAAAACCCAGCTGGTTTCTTTGCAGAAACTGATAATGTGATCCCAAAATGTGTATGGAAATTCATGGGACTCAGAATAGCCAAAACAATCTAGGAAAAGAAGAACAGGGACTTCCCTGGTGGCTCAGTGGTTAAGAATCCACCTGCTTATGCAGGGGACACAGGTTCAAGCCCTGGTCCGGGACGATCCCACAGCCGTGGAGCAGCTAAGCCTGTGAGCCACAACTACTGAGTGTGCATGCTGCAAGACTGAAGCCCGTGCTCCACAACAAGAGAAGCCACAGCAATGAGAAGCCCGCGCACCGTAACAAAGAGTAGCCCCCGCTCACCACAACTAGAGAAAGCAACAAAGACCCAATGCAGCCAAAAAAAAAAATATATATATATATATATATATATATATATATAAATTAGAAAAGAAAAGAAGAACAAAGTTGGAGAACTCCCATTTCCTGATTTCAAAATTTACTATAAAGCTACAGTGAACAAGACAGTGTGGTACTGGCATAAGGACAGACATACAGATCAATGGATTAGAGTTGAGAGTCCAGAAATTAGCCCTTACATTTATGATCAACTGATTTTCAAGAACGATACCAAGACAAGTCAATGGAGAAAGCATAATCTTTTCAAGAAATGGAAAACTGAATATTCACGTGCAAAAGAATGAAATTGGACTCCTACCACACACCGTATACAAAAATTAACTCAAATGCACTAAAGGCCTAAATGTAAGAGCTCAAACTTTCAAACTCTTAGAAGAAAACATAGGTATAAATCTTGGATTAGGCATTGTTTCTTAGACATGATACCATAGGTACAAGCAACAAAAGGAAAAATGGATAAATTGAATATCATCAGGCTTCCCTGGTGGCGCAGTGGTTGAGAGTCTGCCTGCCGTTGCAGGGGACACGAGTTCGTGCCCCGGTCCGGGAAGATCCCACATGCCGCGGAGTGGCTGGGCCCGTGAGCCATGGCCACTGAGCCTGTGCGTCTGGAGCCTGTGCTCCGCAGAGGGAGAGGCCACAACAGTGAGAATCCCGCATACCGCAAAAAAATAAAAAATAAAAAATTGAATATCATCAAAACAAAAAACATACGTATTCAAAGGACGCCATCAAGAAAGTGAAGAGACAGCTCGAGTAATGGGAGAAAACTTTTGAAAATCATATATCTGATAAGAGCTTCATACTTAGAACACATAAAATATGTAAGAATACAAACAACACATAAACCCGTATAACTCAACAAAAGAAAGACAAACACTCAATCAATAAATGAACAAATTGGGACTTCCCTGGTGGAGCAGTGGTTAAGAATCCGCCTGCCAATTCAGGGGATGCGGGTTCGAGCCCTGGTCCGGGAAGATCCCACATTCCGCGGAACAACTAAGCCCGTGTGCCACAACTACTGAGCCCGTGTGCCACAACTACTGAAGCCCGTGCGCCTAGAGCCTGTGCTCCGCAACAAGAGAAGCCATCGCAATGAGAAGCCCGTGCATCGTAAGGAAGAGTAGTCCCCACGTGCCACAACTAGAGAAAGCCCACACGCAGCAACGAGGACCTAACACAGCCAAAAATAAATAAAATAAATAAATAAATTTTAAAAATGAACAAATTTTCTGAATAGATATTTCTCTAAAGAAGATGCACAAATGGCCAATAAGCACATGAAAAGATGCTCAACATCATTAGCCATCAGGGAAATGCAAATCAAAACCACAAGATACGACTTCACACCCACTAGGATGGCTAGAATCAAAAAGACAGGCAAAAAGAAATGTTGCCAAGGATGGAGATAAATTGGACTCCTCAGGCATTGTTGGTGGGAATGTAAAATGGTGCAGCTGCTTTGGAAGGGTCTGGCAGCTCCTCAGAAAAAATTAAATGTGAAGTTAGCATATGACCCAGCAGTTCCACACCTACAGACCCAAGAAAAACGAAAGCAAATGTCTGCCCCAAACTGGCATATAAATGTTCATAGCAGCATTATTGATAACAGCCTCAAGATGGAAACAACCCAACGTCCATCAACTGATGAATGGATAAACAAAATGTGGTCCATCCATACAATGAAATACTATTTGGCAATAAAAAGAAAGGAAGCACTAACACATGCATAAACATGGATGAACCTTGAAAACGTTACGCTCAGTGAAAGAAGACAGTCACAAAAGACCACGTATTATGATTCTACTTAAATGAACTGTCTAGAATCGGCCAATTGAAGAGACAGAAGGCAGATTAGTGACTGCCAGGGGCTGGAATGCTGGGGGGACTGGGGAGAGCCTGCTAAAGAGGACGGGGCTTCTTTTGGGGGTGAGAAAATGCTCTAGAATTGATCATAGTGATGGCTGCATATATATGCAAATATACTCAAATCGATTGAATTTACACATTAAATGGGTGAATTATATGACATGAGGATTATATCTCAATAAAGCTGTTATTTAAAAAAGAGAATTACAGGGCTTCCCTGGTGGCGCAGTGGTTGAGAGTCCGCCTGCCGATGCAGGGGATACGGGTTCGTGCCCCGGTCCGGGAAGATCCCACGTGCCGCGGAGCGGCTGGGCCCGTGAGCCACGGCCGCTGAGCCTGCGCGTCCGGAGCCTGTGCTCCGCAACGGGAGGGGCCACAGCAGCGAGAGGCCCGCGTACCGCACAAAAAAAAAAAAAAAAAAAGAGAATTACAAAGGAAAGTACAAAATATTTAAAACTGATGAAAATGAAAGTGCTACATGTTTATCTCCATGGTAAAAATAAAATTAGAGGGCTTCCCTGGTGGCGCAGTGGTTGAGAGTCCGCCTGCCGATGCAGGGGACACGGGTTTGTGCCCCGGTCCGGGAAGATCCCACATGCCGCGGAGCGGCTGGGCCCGTGAGCCATGGCCGCTGAGCCTGCGCGTCCGGAGCCTGTGCTCCGCAATGGGAGAGGCCACAACAGTGAGAGGCCCGCGTACCGCAAAATAAATAAATAAATAAATAAAATTAGATAACTCACACCATAAATACACACAAAGATATACATAAATGACCATCTCACGCAATACACAAAACAGATATCCATCTCAAAAACACATATATGAAAAATTAGATACCCTCTTGCACCATACATACAAAAAATGAGATATCAATTTCATATCATATACAAAATATTAGATATTCAACTTACAGCACACACACAAATAGATACCTATTTCCAATGTATACCAGAAAATTTGGTAACTATCTTACACCATACCCAAAATATCATGCCACACAGTAGACAGAAAAATGAGATACTAATTTCAGCCATATAGAGAAAAAAGCTAGACACTCACCTCACATTTTAAACAAATAAATTAGTCACTCATGTCACACACACACACACACACACACACACACACACCATACTTTTCCAGCTCAGAACGCCATGCTAAAAGATTTATCACGCCATATCCACACATAGAAAATTAGACACCCATCTTGAAGTATTTTTAAACAATAGATGCTGTTGGGAAGCAGTTCTCCGTGAACGTCTCACGTCTCTGTTTCTGTGAGGTCCAGGCTCTCAGAGCAAGGTCGTTTCCAGCCAAGTCAAGGTTTGTCTCAGAGACATTCCAGGGCAGACAGGAATGTCCCCACTGGGAGAAGATTTGCTTACATTTCAGAGTAAAGAGAAGGTTTCTCTCTCTGGAAGGCAGGATGAGGAGGTCCCCAGCAGTCCTGTATAAGATCAGAGTTTCCTAATTTCAGGGTTCTTCTGAAACACACCCCTCTGCGGGTGCGGGTGCCACCTGCATGCCCGTGGAGACGACGTGGAGGAGCTGCTCGGGGGCATCGCCGCGGCTGCAGGGAACCAACGCTCTTTGCCTCTGACCCGGGGGTCGCGATCCCGCAGATGCACAAGTGGGAGACCGTGCTGGGTCACCTTGTCAGCTGCAGAGAGAGCAGTCTCAGACCCTTCACGGTTTCTGACCTAACACACGCATCTTACACCAAAGAATGAGATGCCCATTTTTTCCATTCAGGCAGAAAAATTAGGTAAACTTTCTACCCCATATATACACACAAAAGACAAAACCCATCTCACACCACACATACCTTACTAACCACTAGCCACATAGCCTAACATAACACACTGTGAACACACACTGGATACCCATCTCATAACAGACACACGAGATAGATGGACATCAGGCCATGCACGATGTTACCTACCCACCTCCTTCTCTCCCTTCCTCTCTCCCTTCCTCTCTCCCCCTCCCTCTCTCCCCATGCCCCTCCCTATCTCCCCCTCCCCCTCCCTATCTCCCTCTCCCTCTTCCCTCTCCCTCTCTCCCTCTCCTTCTCTCCCTCTCCCTCTCTCCCGTCCCTCTTTCCCTGTCCCTGTTTCCCTGCTCTCCCTCTAGTTCGTTCCCTCTCCCTCTCCCCCTCCCTCTCTCCCCCTCCCTCTCTCCCCCTCCCTCACATCATGCACATACAAAAAGTTGTCCGTCTTGTGTATACACACACACACACACACACACAAAAGAAGCTCCTACTTCTTCAACAGGCTGAATGGTTCTGAAAAGCGTGGGTGGATGGGGTCACAAGTTCCCCGGTGGGAAGGGGCAGCAAGCTGGGTCCCAGATACTTGTTGCCAGGACCTTGGGGTGTATGTAAGCCCGTGCTCACCTTCCCCAGCTATGCTGGGGGAAGTCAGAGCGGCAGACGTGGGTAGTGGGGAGCGGCCACCCTAAGGGCTTCTCTCTGGGAGAGCCAACTGCACACAGGCCAAGGTGGCCAGAGTGTTCCTTTGTTTAAGTAAATAGGCTCATGGTCCAGTGCAGGTTTGTCAAGTGTTTTCAGTGGACAGATTCCCTGCTCGGCCTCCCACTCGGATAAGGATGAAGTCATTGTCATTTTGATGCAGCCAGAGAATCCAGATACTGATTTGCTTACTCCCTTCCCAGCCAGGGTGGTATTGGGGGGTGTGTGGCCTTCAGCAGCTGGGAACCGAGGGAAGCAGTAAAGGCTTAGACTCTGGGAGGGGACGCTGTGCTCGGGGACCAGACAGTCTAGCCGGCTCCGCCCCAGGGGTGCGCTCTGGGGAAGTGGGCCCCTCTGAGAACCTGCCAGGCAGGCCGGGGCCTGGAGACGCAGGGGCTACGGAGGGGGGCACACGGCAGAAAGCGCACCCACCCCACGCAGTCCACTCTCAGCCACAACCGCATGCCGGCCCCATCATACTCCAGGGATTCAGGTGTGGACAGACTGATTCCTGCCCTCACGTAGCTGGTCTTCTCCTGAGGGGAGAAGGTAAAAACCAAGTAAACACCAAACAAACGGGATGAGGCAACTCCTCTTGGAAGGTGAGCTTTCTTCCCCGATATTATCCTCAGCAAAGACGTTTTGCCTTTGCTCCAATCTTGGCAAAGAGACGCCCCTCAGTTGCCTAATCACGAACAGGAGACAGTTTAAGGAGGACACATCAGCCCGAAAAAGCTTCAGTTAATGGTAGTGTGGGATGCTGATCGGAGTCTATATTTGGCTAAGAAAAAAGGAAAAAAGGAAATTGAAACACAGATTTAGTCATAATTGTGTGCGTTGTATGTTATTTTAAACAAGCCTTTAAAGATGATTTTCGAAAGTAAGATGCAGATCACTAAAGGGTATGTATCTCCAAGATGTGATGGTTCCAGAGATGTGCACATGGATTCCAGGTGCAGAAAGACACTTGTGCGGATGCTGGTACAGCTTGAGTCAAAACCTGAACAGTGTAGATGCTTAAGGTAAAGATAGTTGTCCAGAATTTAAACAAAACTCTTTCATTAAATGTGAGTAGAAAAAGTCATTGTTTCCAAATGTATGTACTTTCCACATTATGTAAGTTTTAAAAGTTAAGCTTCTTATTCTGAGATAATTATAGGTTCAAATGCAGTTTTAAGAAATAATACCAAGATTCCTTGTACACGTTGCCCAGTTTCCCCCAAAAGTAACATCTTGCAAAACACAGATGTACCCTATCACAGCCATAACACAGTTGCTGATATAATCCACGATCTTTTAAAGATTTCTCCAGTTTCACTTGCATTCACTGTGTGTGTATGTACCTGACACGAGTGTATCACGTGTGTGGGTCCATGTATCCATGCCACAGTCAAGATACAGACACATGTCCCTTGACGGCTTTTGCCCATTTTCTAATTGGACATGTTTGTTTTTTTTTTTTACTGTTGAGTTTTGAGGGCTCTTTATATACTCTGGATACCAGTCCTTTGTTGGGTACATGGTTTGCAAATATTTTCTCCCAGTCTATGTCTACAATAACCCTTTGATAAGAATTGTATTACACCTACAGATCAGTCTGAGAGGACTTGACATCTTTACTATGCTGAGTTCTCTGATCCATGAAAATGGTATCTCTCTCCCGTTTTTTAGGTCTTTATTGGTTTCTTTCATTACTGTTGCATAATTTTTAGCATACAAGTCCTGTGTACACTTTGCTGTTTACATCCAATTTCTTTGACATAATTGTAAGTGGTATGTGTCTTTCATTTTGGTTTCCACACGTTCAAAGTTGGTGTATAGAAATGTGATTGATTGTTCTGTGCTGCCTGCCCCACATAAGAGCCCTCTGGATGGGGCGGGGAGCCCCACAGTAGAGCAGGGGCATCGGAGAGCTGGAGGGGAAGAAAAGCACAAGGCCGGCATCGCGTCCATGTATGTCAGCCCCACACAGGGAGCTACACAGGTGACCTCAGGACGAGTAATCCTAGGAGAGTCATGGAGAGATGTCCAAAGTGGACCTCGGCGGAGAGAGGAAGCTGGACAAGAGACTTCCTGCGTCCACAGGGGAGCTCCTGTGGAAGAGGGACAAGGTGGTCCTCCCTCCTCCCTGCCTTCCAGCGCACAGAAACCTACATCTCCTAGCTCTGCCCCCGCTGTCTTCTCAGCTGTAAACTGCAGCTAATAACCAGGTGGGAGGGGCTCTGGCACAGCCCTTCCCCCGTCGGAGGACAGGTGGCCCCGCCCTCCTTGCTCTGAGAGGACCACCTCTGCCCCACCGGGCTGAGTCTTATGACTAGTACGGATTCGAGGCGCTTCGCAGACGGGCCCCAGCCTCCTCCTCCAGGCTGGCCTCCAGCAGCTCACTGTGACTTGTCTGGACCTCAGGAATTGGCGGGAGGGGGCGGGGAGGCGGAAGGACCTTTCCACGACCCCTTTCATGTTTCTGCGGCTGGCTTCTGTCCCGGCCGACGGGGGAATTCGTCCCTCTTCCGCCTGGCCGGGTGGTGACCCCTGCCCCCGGGGCGGGCACTGGCCGACCCCACCTCCGAGGGCGGCGCCAGCCCACGCGCCGCTCCGGAGCCCGGCAGCCGGCGCGCGGCGGCGCGCGACTCCCGCCCGGAGGCGCTGGGGGCCACCGCGCCTGCGCGCACCGCTGCGTCTTCCGGCTGGCGATCAGTCTGCTCACCTGCTCCAACGGCACGGTCCGGGGCTCGGGGGCTGGGGCGCGGGTGCGAGCCGAGGCCGGGACCCCGCTGGGCCCCGGCTGTCGCGCCCAAGTGCTCGCGCCCTCGCACCCGCCGGTGTCCCGGGGCTCGCGGGGCGCCCGCCTCTCCGGAGAATCGGGCGGTGAGAACCCGGTTGCGGCCGGACCTCTCGGGGTCTGCGCGGGGGCGGGGCCGCCGGCGACCTCGGGCTGGGACCGGGACGGAGCGCCCCTTCCCTGGCCGTGGCTGAGCAGGGAGGACGGGGCTGGTGTCTGCCCCCGCGGTGACTGCGCCTGGGTCCTGTGACCCTCGCTGGTTTGGAAAGGATCCCTCTCCTGCCACAGGAGGGGGTCACTGTCCACAGCCAAGAAGGTCTCCTCCAGTGGTCCCCCCCTCCCTTCGCAAAGCACAGCCCCTGGCACAGGCCTTCGCATCCGGCTCTGGCTCTTGCCCTCCCCACCCCCTTACCTGTGCCCTGGACGCCCTCCTTGGGTTTCTGACTCAGTTCCAAGGTCCCTCACAGGAGGCCTTCCTTACCTGCCCAACCGTTCTCTTCATTGCTACCCAGCTGGGGTCTGCAGTGACCCGTCACCTGTTCTAGAACTGTCCCCACTGCTGTCTGGGACTGTGTTCATGATCACAGCCCCCGAGACCAGAGAAGCAGGCAGTGAGAACCAGGTCTGCCAGTTCCAGGGACCCAGCTCTCCCTACCTGCTTCTCCCCCAGACCCACCCCTGAGGCCCCAGTCGCCCTGCCCAGCCCATCACACGCTGCCTGCCGGGCTCAGCCAGTGAACCTCTCTCCTCCCTTCCAGCCCTGGGCTGGCCCACCCTCGTGTGCCCTGGGCAGGCATCTATCTGCACGCCCTTCCCAAACCTGACCCCGAGGGGCTGCCTTCCCCGGGGATCAGGCTGCAGTGCTGCCCGCACCGGCTCCCTGGGCCCCCCTCCCCTGTGCTGCCGCGTCTGCCTGAAGGACCATCGCTTGGCCTCCCTCAGGATCCCAGGGACTGGCTGGGCAGCCTTGGGTGGCCACAATCACGTAGTGCACAGCTGCAGGTGGCAGCGAGACCCACAGCTCAGGGAGGCGCCAAGCGGCCGAGGGACAGTCAGAAGCAGAGACCGAGAGGAGGAGAGGTGGCAGGCGAGGCAGGAAGACACCGCCTCGGAGAGGTTCTCGGGCGGCAGCCCCTCTTGGATGTCATTCCAAACTTCTTGGGGCCTTTTCCCTCCTCTCCTTGCTGGCTAGCCCCATGCTGGGACAGGTGGCCTCTGCAGCCTGGGCCTGGGGTCTGCCAGAACTCCAGAAGCCTCTTTTTTCTGCAGGACTCGCCACGTCCCTGTGTCTAGACTCTGTGAAGCCAGAACTGGGTTTGGGTGCGTTGGTCTGAGAATGCAGAGCAGCGGTCTCCCCCAGCCCCCTGAGCTGCTCTGATGGGTCTGGGGGTGGACAGGCATCGGGCGGCCCTGAGAAGGTCCTTGGACACCGAGGCTGTCCCACTGCGCTTCTCGCGTTCACGAGTCATTGTGGAGCACACAAGAATCGCACGAGGAACTGTCGCGATCCCTGCGTGGCCGCGACAGGGAGCGGGGCCATCAGGTGTGCCCAGCCAAGTCCTCGTGGCCGCGACAGGGAGCAGGGCCATCAGGTGTGCCCGGCCAAGTCCCCGTGGCACCGTGCTTACTCCCTCCGCAGCCGGATGAGCAGGGCCCTCGGGTTCTGAGGGGCAGTTGAAGGGCAGGTGGGGCTGTGCTTGGAATGAGGTCTGGGTGGCCCCGGAGAGGGTCTGGGCGAGAGCCGGTGTGCGGGGCGGCCGCTGGCGTTCTCAAAGGACATGCGGGGGCACCTGGCAGGCTGGCAACAGGTGGAAGGGAAATGTGCAATGGGGGCACAGTTGTCCCCACGTGGCTGTGTGTGTCTTAGACCTGTCTCTGCCCCTCCGGCCACAAGCTCTGGGGAGGAACGAGGATGGGGCGAGGCTGGCGAGGGGTGAGCTTGGCTGCTCAGCAGGGCAGGTGTGGCAACCAGACACCAGGCTTTCTCGCCGCTGGATCAGGCCGGGCAGGAAGCAGCTGGGCCTGCGTGGAGCTCTTCCTAAACCTGGGAGATCTGCGCCCGGCTCTGTCCTGAGAAAAGGGAAGGAAAGGCAGCTGTTGCCTAAGCTCGGTGTCGTGTGAGGCTTTGTGGTCAGAGCTCTGTCTGGGTTAGGAAGCCTGGATCTCTTATGTAGCCTCCACTGTTGGGGGCGTGGCCCGGGGCAAGCTCCTGCGTTGCTGGGTCCACTGAGTTGGAGCACTCACCGGCTTGTTTTGCGGCACCTTCATCTCTGGGCCAAGCCAGGCCTGCCTCCCCCTCCCTCCTGCAGTAAGCCCTTGTCCACCTGGGTGTCCCCCACAGGCACTGAGTGTCCGCTGAGTGGCCCCCGGTGTGCTCCTCTGCCTGGCCCATCTGGGCAAACTAAGCATCCACGTGGCTGGGGCCGGGGGGCCCTCTCCCGTGCTCCAGCTCTGGCCGCACCCAGTCTAGGTGCCCCTTCCCGCCCCCGCACGGTGGCCACCTCTCTTCTGCTGGCGGCCCTCGGGCCTTCTCCTTGGAGGGTCAGTCCTGGGGGGGGACTTGCTGTCCTGCAGGCTCCAGCCAGGTTGCTGGCCTCTGTCTGCCCCCGGGACCACGCCTGCAAAGATGCTGCTGGTCCGCGGCCCGGGCGTGCTGGCTGAGCCCCCGCTCCGTGCCTGCCCTCTGGTGTGACCGGGTGAAAACCTGGCCCTGACAGGACCGCTGGGCCTTTTCCTCCCGCAGACCAGCCAGCCACACCCAGGACAGCAGGCAGCTGTGGTGTCTGTAGTGCCTCCTGGGCTGATGCTGGCCTGTGTCCACAGCTGTGGCTCAGCTTCGCACCCGTGGCTGACACGATCACCCGGCACTTCCTACTCTCCACCAAGCAGGTCGACTGGCTCTCACTGGTCTACCTTGTGGTGTCCGTCCCATTCGGCGTGGTGGCCATCTGGGTTCTGGACTCTGCTGGGCTTCACTGGGTGGCGAGTCGGACCCCACACCGAGGCCCGCTCTGGGACGGGCGGGGTCCCCGAGTGTGGGCTCGAGAGCCATCACCTCCTCCCTAGATCCGGGTGCCCAGCCACTGCATGGTGGGTGGAGGTTGGGGTGCTGGAGGGGGTAGTCTGGGCTGGTGGGCAGCTCTTCTGACCCCAGCCCTGCAGACCATCCTATGTGCGTGGCTGAACTTTGCGG
>NW_021147029.1:0-25000 GCF_002837175.3 Physeter macrocephalus
TGCTGGGGCCCCACCAAGAAAGACACTGGGAACACCAGGGTGTAGGGAGCTTGGAAGAGACCCCCTGGGTGTCCCCACTCTGACAATGCTCCCTGCCAAGGCTGAAGGGTGCTCCGTGTGGAAACAGGGCTCTGGCCTTCCCCATCCAGATCCCATTCACCAGCTGAGCCAAAGGTGTATAGGAGGGAGGGGTCCGGAATGACCACCAGGCTGTTTCAGTTCAGCACCAGGGCTGCACCCTGTGGGTGCCCCACACACTCACCGCATCCCTCAGTGGGACCCAGCCTCAGGCACCAGGGGGAAATCCCACGGGCAGTGCCGATGCTGCCCGAGCCCAGACCCAAGCAGAGCCGGGGCCGGAAGCCCTCTCCCTTCTCTCTAGCCCTCTGTAGGGGAGCACGTGCTCACCCCACAAGGACCCATGGGCCAGGCTGGGGGCTTATGTCCCTGGTGGGTAAAGGCACCTGCCTGGTTTCTCTCCACTCACAGCAGTCCAGCTCTGCAGAGCCGGGGGGATGAAAGGACAGACAGCCTAACTATGCCAGAGGCCTGGGATAGCAACTTCTCCCTTTAAGCCTCAGTCCCCTGGTCTACAAAACAGGAGGGAAGATAAACCCCTAGTTAAGCTCCAAGAATCTAGTGGCTGGACACGCCCCTTCCTGACACCTGGCTGGGCCCTGAGGAGCCTGGGAGAAGGGCTGACAAGGCTGCCAGGAGGTGGGGCACGGTCCTAATGCCCAGTGTCACCTCCACCAGGACAGAGGCCCTGCCCAGTTTCCCCACCCTAGGGTCAGAGGTCCCTTGGCTTAGGCCTGGTCTTCTGGGAGGCCGAGGGTAACAGGCTCAACCTCTGGCAGGCTCAAGGGAGGTGGCTGGGCCCTGGGCTTCCTGGAGACGGCAGGGCCTCCGCAGGGGAATGCAGGAGGGGTCAGAACCAGGCAGGCCAAGGAACCTTGCAGGGAGGCCCTGGGCCGGGAATGGCAAACGGCCCATTCTCCTGGGCCCTGGCCCATGCCGACCCCCTTCCTCCAGGCTCCAGCCAGCCCCCACAAGAGGGGGAGGACAGACTCGGGGTGGCCTAAGACAAGTCTGTGGGGTTCGAAAGGCAGTACCTCCCTCGTGCGCTCCCCTCCCAGTCAGGCTGACAGTGACTCCCGGGAGATTTCGAACCCGAGAAGGAGTGGGTAAGGGAGGTGGGGGATGGGTGTGGACGCCACGGCAGCTGCAACAGAAGCGGGACGAGCGACCTCCACCCGCCTCCCGCCGGGAAGCACTCGGACGCCCAACTCCTCCAGGTCTGCCAGGCACTCACCTCTCTCGGGGCACTGCGGTCCGGGCCACCTCGCTGCGGGCAGCATCAGCGGCCTGCGGGACAGTACATGCGGCCAGGGGGGAGGGGAGGGGCGCTGGGGTCCCCGGGTGCTGCGGTACAAAGAGGTCTGGGTGCGAAAGGAGGGGGAGGAGGGAGGCCAGACAGAGGCAGGGGGATGGCCTCGCGGCCCGGGTTGGGGAGGGAAGAAAGGCGGGGGAAGGGGGGCGGGAGGGAGTCGGGGGGAGGAAACAATGTAGCCGGCGCGGCCCCTGTAGAGTTCCGCTTCCGAACGCCGCCACAGAGGTTCGATTTTTGGGACGTCGCGCCGGCTGCCCGGGGCTGCCCCGGACCCTGGATCGGGGCCGCAGGGGGTACCGCGTTCCACGTCCCGGAGGCTCCGGCGGCCACAGGCTGGCTGGGGCGGGAGGGACCGCTGGCCGGGGGATGGCCCCGACGGCGGCGCGGCCGGGCAATCGCCCCGCTCGGACCCCACCCCGGCAAGACCTCCGGGCAGGGTGCGGGGTGGGGCGAGAGCGAGAGGGCGACGGCGGTCTCAGTGGCGGCGGCCAAGCTCGGCTCGCCCTGGGCTCCGCTGGGAGGAAGCTCGCAGGCCTGGCGAGAGGAAGCGCGGCCCGGATTCTCCGCCCGCGGCAGCGCGCCTGCGCGAGGGAGCCGGCCCGGCGCGCCGCGGGGCGTGGGCCGGCGGGGCGGCGCCCCCTGCCGGGCTCCGGGGGCACTGCGGGGGGTGTGTGTCCGCGCCCACGCCCTGCCCCCACCTGCCCACTGGCGCTGAAGGATCCTGAAGGTCCCTCACGGAGGGCCGACCAGCCCGCCTTGGAGCAACCTCCAAGCCTTCCCCGGGCGCAGCTCCCCCGATGTAGAAGCGATTGAGGCCAGGCCTGGTCCCGTCTCCTCGGATCTGTTTGTGGAGGGTGGGCCTCACTCACAGCAGCATTCATAGATTCACAAGCATTTCCTGGCGCTGACAATGTGACAATTCAGGAGTCTACTAGTAGGACCACTTCGTTACCGTCAAGGAGTTCCCAGTACTGACAGGCCAGCAGACAAGCGCTAAGAAATAACTGATAAAAGTGAAGAAGTGGTGTACAAGGTCCACAGGAAGCAGAAAAGAGGGAAGGCCTAATGAGACTTCCCAGAGCTGGGACCTTAGGCAGAAGGAACAGCATGGACAAAGGTAGGGAGAAGTGAGAGCACTTGATGGCTCTGGGAACTGTAAATAGCTCAGTACGGCTGCAGTTTGCAGTGTGGGTCCAGGAAAGTAGTGGAAGATGGGGTCCCTGCAAGCCCCAGAGACAAGAGAGATCCAAAGGGCCTTATGGAACTTTCCTGGACATTGTTTTCAGCCTGGCAGCAGTGAGGAAGTTGTCAGTAGCTATGTGATTTTGAGAAAGTTACTTAACCTCTCTGTGCTCTAGTTTACCAAATGGGGAAAGAAATAGCACCAACTTCTTAAGGTTTTGTGGGGAGGAAATGAGTTAATACGCTTAAAGTGCTTAGCGTGCAGTGGCTGGCACATGGTCAGCTCTTAGCTAAGTATCGCCTGTTATTATATATTACTGTTAACGAGGAGCAGGGTGTGATCTGCTCTGAGCTCAGGAGCAGACAGTGTGTGTGTGTGTGGGGGGGGGGAGCATAGAGTTGGGGGCAGGGGCAATGATGGAGGAGAGACCAGAGACTCCAGTGTGGGTACAAGGAGGCAGGGCACTCCCTAGGGACTGGGCCCTGAAGGAAAGGTCAGGATTGGCGGGGCAGAGGGGAGGGGCATTCTGTGGTGGGGAAAATGAGGTGCACAGGCAAAGTCTTGAAATTCAAAATAAGTGAGGGACTAGGGTCCTGGAGGAGAGTGAGTTGAGAAGACAGTGTGGCTGTACATTGCAAAGAGCAGAAGTTGGGTGTGCCTCCCCAGACAAACTGCAGGATGGCCCTCTGACCCAATGCACCCCTTGGCCAGTTTCCAGAAAGGAGCCAGCCCTTCAAGGAGGGAAGTTGTAGTCACACCACTGCCCTTTGAGGAGACATCCAGTAAGTCTCAGAGATAGCTATGGTGTAACAGGAAAAAGCATGGATTTGGGGTTCAAACTGTAAAGTTAAATTTCAGCTGGGCCACTTCCTAGTTGTGTGATCTTGGGCTAGTTACTTAACGTCTCTGAGCTCAGTTTCCTCCTCTGTAAGATCAAGCTCAAAATGCAACTCTCTCACAAGAGATGGTGCAGATTCAGCAAGATAATGGCCTAGGGGTGGGGGAGGTGGGGAGGGTGCTCAGCTTGGCTGGTTTCCCTTTCTCTTCTCTGAGGTCAAGATGGAATGATAAAGTGGGACCGGATGGGGCCACCTCTCAGCCTAAAGGAAAGGACTTCAGCAGCTCTGCGAAGCCTTCTGGAAGGGCTAAGTTGATATCTCCCCTCCCCTGACTGAATCAGCTGGCAAAATGGGAAAGGGCTGTGGGCATATGTGGAAAATGCTCTAATCCCTGTCCCAGTTTTTCACCAATCCATTTTCCTTTACCCCCAAACATGTTTGACATTTTCCCCTGGGTTTGCTGTGGCCTAAGTGTGAACTTTGGAGTCAAACAGACTTGTATTTGCATCCTGGTTCCACCTCTTCATGGTAGAATGCAATAAATTTGTTAACTTCCCTGAACCCCAGGCACAGGGGACAAATCACTAAAGGGTCCTGCCCCACAGAGGTATCCTTCAGTGGAAGAGCCAATGGACTTCCAACCTCACCACCATTCATTCATTCATTCATTCATTCCCTCACTCAAATACTTACTGAGAACCTACTAAGTGCCTGGCACTATCCTGGATGTAGGAGTTGAAGGGGCGAGAAAGACCACCATGGTTGTTGCCTCATGGGATAAATAAATAAGCAGGGCAATCAGACGCTGTGGCATGAGGGCAATGAATGCTTGATGGAGGAGAGCACGGGGCGGGGAGACAGACACAGAGGGCCCAGCAGCTTAAGGGACAGCCAGAAGGCCAAGGTGACAAGACCAGCAAGTGAGGGGGAGTAGTATGAGAGGAAGGGGCCAGATCTGGTAGGGTGTTATGGGGCGGGGGTTTTATTACGTGAGTTTGGATTTTATTACATGAGCGATGGGGAGCCGCTGAAGGATTTTTAAGCAGGGGAGTGACATGACTGAGCAGAGGTCAAGAGACCAGTGAGGAGACTTTGCATATTATGGCCAGTGATGATGGGTATGGACCCCAGTGGACAAAAGGGAGCCACGTGGCAGCTCTGGGTGATGGGCTGTTTGGGGGAGTGAGGCCCCAGGAGAAAGTGGGCCTGATCCTCAGGTACAGCTGGAACATGGCGAAATGCTGGTGCTTTTTGCTGAGGTAGGGAGGACCTGGGAGAGGGGCAGGCTGGGGGTAGCGCTCAGGAGCTGTACTTTGGACAAGCTAAGGTTAAGACACCTGTGAGACAGGAAGATGTCAAGTTGGCGTTTGGAGCCACGTTTTACAGACAAGGCCACTGAGGCTCGAAGAACTCAGAACTTTCCCAGAGTCCCACTCCCAGAATTGGGGTTCCAATCTGAGGACCTCCAAAGCCTGGGGCACCAAAGAGCCTACCCTCTCAGCAGACCCTAGGAAAGGAACTCATCAGAGAAGGGTCTTCGGGTTTTAGGATAGGGGAGGAAATTTAAGAGGAGCCCCCTCCCTGCCAGGTAGGCTCAAGTGCTAGCTTTCCCAGGCTGAGCTGTTGTCCCCACCTTGGGGGAATGGAGAAAAGAGGGGAGGCTTGAGACCCCTGGATGTGGGAACAGGGCTTAGGACTTCTGGCTGCATTTGATGACACAATGCCACTGCAGTAGCTCGCTGCAAAGTTGGGTTGGTAGCCAGAAGTCCAGAGCTTAAGCACCTTTATGGGTGGACTGAGCTCTGATCCCAGGGTCCCCTGAGAAGGAGAGGACTTCCCGCCACGCTGCCTTCTCCTCTCCCCCAGCCTCTTTGCTCTGAAATGACAGTTTAGAGAAACTGGTGTGAAATAGTTTGAAACTCAGGTGTCTGGGCAGTCCCTCAGGGCAGAAAACAGGAAGCCAAGATTAAAGGCAGATTTCCAGCAAAGTCCCCTTCTACTTCCTGCAGAGCAGGTGCTCAGGCTGAGCTGGCTGTGAGCAGCTTCCCTTGCTGACAGCACCTCTGGGTGGCTCTGCAGAGGCCGGCTCTCCTGCTTTAGGAGCTGTTCGTCAACCTCGTCATCACCATCCCCACAGGAAGCTCCTGCCAGGCCCTTGGGGGAATGAGCCTCCTCCAGAAAGAGGCCGTGGAAGGTGGAAGGAGGCCTAGTGGTGGCACCAACAGGAAACAGCACCTGGGGACACCTAGGAGGCAGTGAGACCAGGCGGAGAGGGCATGGGCTTTGGGATCGCTCAGGCCTGGTGTGAATGCCACTTCCTTGCTGTAGGGTCTCACTGACCTGTGGGAGTGGGTCGAGGGGTAGAAGCAATGCAAAGGGGGGCTTCAGGGAAGGTAGCCGGGGAGACTGGACCAACGCTGGGGCCTGAGAGGCCTAGGGAAGGGCAGAACCAGGAGAAAGCAAGTGGCCACAGTGGCCATCTCAACGTCAGGGACCACTCAGCAGGGTGGCCAAGCTGATATCCACAGCTGCTAAAGGCTCAGGGAACCAGGGGCCAGCATGGGCCTCCCCTGTGACCTCTTTCCCTTCCTGACCCGCAGGAGAGCTGGCTTCCGTGGGCTCCGTCAAGGCAAGAAGCTACGCCTGCCTCATGCAGAGGCCAAGCCTTGACCTTCCACATAAGCCCTGTGCTCTCCTCAAGGGGCCTGAGACCCCACCCTCACAAAGCTCTCCTTGGGAGTAAGCATTGCCCACCTGCATCCAGAGGCATCACTCATTGAAAACCTCCCTCCTTGGGCTGGCTGAGTTTATCACGAGGACAAGGCATTGGCCTGGGAGACCCAGGTTCTAGGAACAGACTGGCTTCTGATTTGGGGCAAGTCCTCCCCATCCAGGCCTCAGTTTCCCCTCCTGTGTACCGAAGGGTTGCATCTGGTGATCTCCTGCAGCTCTGACTCCTTGTGCACAGGTGGAGGCCCTGGGCATGGGGAGGGTGGGCAGCTGCCAACAGACTCCAACTTCTGTCCCCCTGGGACCAGGGAACTACCATTTACTGAGCACCTGCTATGTGCCCGATACTTTATTATTATTATTGATGATGATACTGATGTTTACTGGACACTTACTATGCACAGACATTTTTAATGTCAGATTAAGGTCTCTTCTCTTTACCGCAACAGTTTGCTCTAAGGGGCTTTCTAAGGAAGCTTGTTTGTTTGTTTCCGCCATGATGGTGGCAGAAGTCTTGGTGCTGATGGCTTGGTGGCTTTTTGGCTTTTGTGGTGTTAGCGGTGGTGGTGACCCAACCGAGAGGCCATTGGGAGCTGGAGGACCTCACTCTTGTGGCTTGAGGCAGCCGGTAGATAGGGCTTCCTCAACCACACCACAGGGGTTAATTGGCTGGTCTCCTGACCTTGAAGGTCATGGGTCTGGGCTTCCCAATTCAGAATCTCTCTGGAGCAGGCAGATGCAGAGCCAAGTTCATGACATGAATTGGTCAAGGAACCTGGGATCCCTGCAAACTATCTGGTGCCTTCCTCATGGCACATATTTCTTTCCTCCTTGGTCCTTGGTTTTGAATGTTCTGTCTGGTGGGGCACAGATGTTAAACAGTGTGATGAGAGTTACTAGGAGGGATGTGCAGGTGTGATGCAGGTGCATAGCAGAGGAGCCCTCCTCACCTGAGTGCTCAGACCCTGCAGGAGGAGAGATGCCTGGGATAATAGGAGCAGAGCCCCCGGAGCTGGAAGGGGTTGAGCTTTGGGAGAAGCAGAAAGAGGCCAGGATGGGCTGAGGTGCAGGGCATGGGGGGCAGTCTTGGGAGCAGAGGTCAGTGGCCAGAGCCTGCAGGGCCTCCCATGTCCACCTCAGGGTAGAGGGACCCTGCTCTTTGAGCGTTTTGCCAATGCCTCAGCTGTGTGTTTGCATTTTTAAAAAATTAATTAATTAATTTTTTGGCTGCGTTGGGTCTTCGCTGCTGCACGCAGGCCTTCTCTAGTTGCGGCCAGCAGGGGCTGCTCTTCGTTGCGGTGCGCGGGCTCTGCGTTGCAGTGGCTTCTCTTGTTGTGGAGCACAGGCTCAAGGTGCACGGGCATCAGTAGTTGTGGCGCACAGGCTTAGGAGTTGTGGCTCGCGGGCTCTAGAGCACAGGCTCAGTAGTTGTGGCGCACAGGTTTAGTTGCTCTGTGCATGTGGGATCTTCCCGGACCAGGGATCAAACCTGTGTCCCCTGTGTTGGCAGGCAGATTCTTAACCACTGCGCCACCAGGGAAGCCCCTGTGTTTGCATTTTAAAAAGATCACTTCTTCCTGTTGATGGAGAATTGACTGGCTTTTTGTTCTCCAGGAAGCTGCAATGGCCTTTCCCAAATCCCCAGGCTAGATCACTCCCCTCTGCTGTGCCCCTCAGTGGGCCCTCTTCTCAGCTTTGTAGCATTGACTACCTGCTTTGTGCGAGTTTCCTGGTCTGCCACTGGAGGCTGAAACATGGTGCTCAGATGTTGGTTGAATGACTGAGTGATGTGAATTTTAATTAATAATAATAATAACAATAGTTAACACTGATATAGGCTTTACCATATGCCAGACACTGTCCTAAGCACTTTACATGTCTTAAGTGTCATTTAATCCTTGTAATATATTCGCAAGGTATGTATCATTATTCTCTCCATTTTGCAGAAAAGGAACTGAAGGGGATTCCATGAGGGAACTCAGCCACCAGACCCTGCGTAGGAGAGGAAGGATTCAGGATGCCATTGTATCATTCTCACCCAATTGATTTTAACAGCTTCTGGGTTAGAGTCCTGGCCTCACTCCTGCCCAGCTGTGTGACCTTAAGTAAAAGTCATATAACTTTCTGAGCCTCAGTTTCCTGATCTCTAAAATGAGAGGCTCACCTCACTTGTGATGCTAAACAGAGAAGAAGAAAAGTTTAATCACTTAGCACAGTGCTTTGGCCCCAGGCACACTTGCACTCACTGGCAGTGAGATGAATATTTTTTCTCTGACTCCTGAAACAGGCTGTGTAGTACTGGCTCTCCCCTGCTGTCCTCTACGTCCAGCTTCCTGAGGCTTTTGTCTGTTCCTGAGCCTACAGTTTCACAATGGCTTGTGAACAGTAACCCTCCTCCATCCATTCCCCAAATATTGAGGGCATGTGTACTACTTCCCAGGCAGCAGAGCCCCTGGGGTCAGGCAGGGCCAGAGCTTGCTTGGTTCTTGGTACCCGGAGTCCTGGGCTCAGAAAGCTTCTGAAAGATTGATGCTTCCCCCCTCAAGGCTGCCTGGAGACCTTCTCCTGCCATGTGTCATCTTTGAGCTGGACCAACCTCCACCCAGAAGTCCCCAGGCTCGACTGCACAGATTGGAAACCCAGTTGGTGTTGTTCTGCCTTTCTCATGGGAACTGTTTGGGGGAAAGCCGAAAAGGGGTTCTGGGTTCTTCATGGTACAGAAGTTGGAAACTTGGCCTAGGACGGGGGTGGGCAGGGAGAAGGAGGAGGTTTGCCTGGCTTGGGCTGCAAAGGGAGAACAGCTGGGTGCTGGTGAGCCTCAGGCCAAGCTTTTGCAAATCACATGCAAATCCTCTTGCCCAGGTGTTGTACCTGTGAATAAACTTGTGTGTCTGTGTCTGAGATCAGGGGAGCTTTTGGAAGAGTGGGGTGAAACTGCGCAGGGAGGAGATCCTCCATGAGCTGAGGAGGTTTTAGAAGCTGCCTGAGACAGGGATGGGCACCTAGAGGGACATGTCCCTTCCCTTTGGTTTTTAAGGCCCTCAGAGTTTAGTTCTGAAGAGCGGGTGCCTGGGTGGAGAGGAGAGGGACTGTCTCTCCATGGGGCAAACAGAGCCTGTAGCAGTAAATGTGTATTGAGTGAATAAGTGAGCAACTGAATTCTCCTTGGGGTCTCTGGCTGCCATTCTTGCCATAGGTCTCAGGGCTCCCATCCCAAGGAAAAGGGCCTTGCCTGCCTCTCTGTTGTCCTTCCCCACAGCCCATCTTCTCAGACCCCTGCTCTTAACCACTGGGTCTCCAGGAGTGCTCTCCTGACATAGAGGTCCATGTCACATCTCTCTCCAGCCAAAGCCAGTTCTGGTTGTAGAGGTGGTCCTCTTATCTCCAAAGACCCGCCCCCCCATCCCTGGGGCCAAGCAACTCCAGTTTCAGGTACACCTAGTGCAGCCAGCCTTCCCCCTCTCCCCCTGGCCGTCAGCCGTGTGGCCAGTCAGCAGTGAGGGTGGCAGCCTCAGAGGAAAGGTGGGCCTGCCTGAGTCTGGGAGACTGGGTCCTAGGTGCCTGATGTTGATATGAGTGAAGGATGAAGGTTGGGGTGAAAGGACCAGAACTTGGGAGGAGCTGTTTGCTTCCCTGAGCTCATGGTGCAAAGGGAATATGAAGTTTCAAGTCAGCGAGGGTGAGGGTGTGTAACAGAGGAAAGCAGTGTCACGAACTCTAGGGACCCTTGATTATTTTCAGTTGCAGCTGGGAGCAGCATCCTGTTCAAACCACACTGGAGGCCTGATGTTGGCTGTCTTCTTTGAGTGACTATCTTTTCTGTTGTTTTGGTGAACAGCACATTTATTTTTTGCTCGTTAGCCAGAGGTCGGTTTCTGTTGTTTGTGACTCAGAACCCCACCCCGTGCCCCCGACCCCACCCCCACTGTGGCGGCTGGAGGATGAGGTACAGTCCTGCGTGGGAAGTGCCAGATTCATAGCAGCGATCAGACAAAGGCCATTGTCTTCCCTTTGCAGTCTCCGCTATGACTTGCCTTTTGCTGTCTCTTAGAATTTGGTCTCATTTAACGAAGAGGCCTGTGGTCCCATCGGGTCTGCGGGGGAACAGCGCCTCCTGGTGGCCAGAGTGCAGATCCCAAGGGGAAGGGAACGTGATGGGGCTGGAGGCAAGGCAGTCACAAGGTCCTGGCCAGCAGCCCCAGGGCCTCACCTGTAGAGCAGGTGTCTGCTCTGAAAAAGTTGGCTTCTAGAAGCCTGGGCAGGACCCTGTCCAGGGCTCAACGAGGGCCAGAGCCAGAGCTGACCCTCACCAACTGAGAGTGCCACAGGGCGGGTTCTGAGCAGGCTGGCCAGGGTAGATGAGATCAGAGAACCCAGGGCAGCTAGAAGGGGAGGAGATAAGACCACTTCTGGAAAGCATGGGTGGGTTGGTCATCCTTTTACAGAGGGGCAGAATCCATCTGTTCCAGAAACCACCCCCAGTGGCTGTTGTCTGGCTCTGGAAGGGCTTTTCCACATGGGATGCTGGTGGGGGACAGCCAGATCTGTCCTGGCTGCCAGAATTCCCCAGGGTCCCCCACCTTGGACTGTTCTCTGATTCCAAGGCCATTACCACACTGGTCCCAGGTGCCTGGACTGGCCTGAGCATTGCTGATGCTCCTGGTATTCTTCCGAATAACAAGAGCAAGGCAAGGTCGAGAAGGAAGGCATGCTTTGTTGAACACCTACTGTGTGCTGGGCGTTTGTACATTGGATTTCATTTGATCACTATCCGTCAAGGAAAACAGTAGCATCTAGATCTTATCTATATGGCCAGGGAGGCCCACAGAAGGTGATTTGCAGAACCACCTCGAAGCCTGGGCTCTCTCTCCTGCCCCATGAGGTTGGTCTCAGACGGCAGTTCCAGAGTCCCCAGGCCATAGGTTTGCTTGGCAGTGAAGGGGCAGTGAGCTGTGGGGAGGATGTTTACATCCCGCCTGCCAGTCCTCCCTTGAGGTATAGAGGAGCTGCTGGTGCAGGGCAGGAGGGTCTGGTTGGAATGGCCCTGGGCCTCAAGGTGGGGGCACTGGTGGAGGCAGAGCTGGAAGGGAGGGGCATGAGGGGGCAGGCTGGGATCAAACTTCTGGCTTCAGAGTCCACCCTGAGCCTTCTCAGCAGGTCGGGCTTGGGCCCAGATGTCATGCGTTGGGGCAGGGTAGTCTGCGTGAGCCGCAGGAGCCACCAGCAAGGCTGAGGTCAAGTCCAACTCTGCAAATGACTAGCCATGACATCCTGGGTGGGTGACCTCCCACTCTGCACCCCATCCCCATCTGCCCAGCAGACACGAGTGCACTGCCCTCACAGTGTTGTGAGGACTAAGTGGGGCAAAGTACCAGGAGGGACCTGGCAGAGAGCAAGTGCTCAGGGGACTCTGGCTGATTCTCAAGCAGAGTTAAGGGGGCAGTCAGCCTCCAGATATCTTCAAGATTCCAGGGCTAAATTCCTTTGACTACAAGACCCCTGAGAAGGGCTTCCGTGGTGGCACGGTGGTTAAGAATCCGCCTGCCAATGCAGGGGACACGGGTTCGAGCCCTGGTCCGGGAGGATCCCACATGGCGCGGAGCGGCTAGGCCCCCGTGCGCCACAACTACTGAGCCCGCACGCCACAACTGCTGAAGCCTGCGCGCCTGGAGCCCATGCTACGCTGCAAGAGAAGCCACTGCAATGAGAAGCCCGAGCACCACAACGAAGAGTAGCCCCCGCTCGCTGCAACTAGAGAAAGCCCGTGCGCAGCAACGAAGACCCAACGCAGCCAAAAAAAAACCCAAAAAGACCCCTGAGAAGAGGTAGGTGAATGTGTAGGTCCTTGTAGCACTGGCCACGCCCATCTCTGTGCCGGTCAGTGCACCTGAGGCCCTTGTTTGCTTACCTGAGCAGTGTGAGTCCTAGGAGATTAGGGGTGGGTCTACATTGTCAGTGTTCCTGGTGCCCCAGAACAGAAAAGATGATGGATCACCCTTGGGCGAGTTCCCTGTCTCTGAAAGTAAGAGAATGGAATGGAAGTGAACGCCTATCAGGAAGCTGGACAGGGAATTTCTACTTTAGGTGTGTCTCTGAAGACCAGGCCAGGGAATGATGGGGAAGGGGTTGGGAGGAGAGTCCTCTGGCCATTCTTAGTGGCTTCTCCACAATTTCTGGGAAGGAAGGACTTGAGAGCTGTCTTGAAGCTGCATTTGTGAAATAAACTCAGTTTTCCTTAGATTGTCTATTTATTTGGCATGGGGTTCCCAGGGCTGCAGGTGATGGGTCAGTGGCTTCGGGAAGCATATGCTTCTCTGAGTGGTCACGAGGGGGCAGCCCAGACTGCATTATCGCTGCTCCAGCTCCAAGCAGGAGGATGGGGGCAGATCCTGATCTGAGATATGGGGGCAGGAAGAGGGGCACAGAATTGAACAGCTGCAGGGGTGGGGCACTCCAGAGACAGATTCCCCGTCCTCTGGGGCAAGGAGAATGTAGGCATATGGCTGCTGAGAGGAGGGAAGAGGGGGCCTAGAGCACAGGAGGAGAGGAGCCCAGAGGGCAGTGCCGACCCCAGGTGGGAGGCATGGGGGGTGGTGAGCTGTGAGCTATAGCTCTTCCTGGAGTACCTCTCATCATCCCCTGGGAGGGCAGACCGTGGTGCAGGCTTTCTAGTGTCCTGGGCTTGCACATCCCTCCAGGGAAACAGACCTTGCAGGGAAAGGAGGCTAAAGGGGGGCTCTGGTGTGGGAGGGAGCAGGCCTGTGTGTAATGAGTATGCTCATTTCAGAGCTCCTGGCCTCCTCCCAGGTCAGCTGCTCCCCTGGGCTCTGCATGGGCTTAGCACAGGCACAGCTGTGGGTAAGCAAAGGACTTCCACCTGCCCTCAGAGTGGGGCCTGGGGCCCTCTCTGGGTGAGGAGATAGGGTGAGGGAGTAGCTTAGGGAGAAGGCAGCCCCTTGTCACACTCATCATCTGGTGCATCCCTGGGGTTGCAGGGCAGAGAAGGCCAGGACTCCCTCAGGCTGCAAGCTGGGGGGACAGGGCAGGGACCAGAGAGTTCAGCTACATCCCAGGATGGCAAAGAGGGTATCCTGCCCGTTCCCATCTACTGCCTGCCTGCCCAACTGTGTGGGAGCCTGGCAGGAGGAGGACAGGATCTTGCAGTCCTGAGGAGGGTGGCTCCTGGGAGGGGGCCCGCCTGGGAAGAATGAAGGCTAGGGTTTTAGCCTTGCCTACATCAGCTTGCTAGGTGCCTATCTAGATCTCAGTTTCCCCATCTATGCCATGAGGCTCACTTATTCATTTATTCATTGCGTGTTTATCTAGTGTTGAGCTAAGGGCAGGGGCTTTGCTATCCCACACTCCTGGGTCTGAGTCTTTGCCACTTACTTGCTGGACAACTTATGTAATGATCTGGGCCTCAGTTTCCTCATCTGTAAAAAGGGGTGAATAATAGTGTGTGCCCCATAGGATTGTTGATTAAATTATTATTACGCAACGAGGAAAATGGGAACTGGATGCTGTTCTTGGGGAGCGCTCAGTGTAAACACACTGAGAATACTCACACATAAGCTTGCAGATACACAAGGACACACATACTTGCGTGCCCTGAGGTTTGTACACAAAAGAAGCAGCATTCTAAAAGAGGCACCTTTCAAGACTTCCCTGATGGTCCAGTGGCTAAGACTCCGTGCTCCCAATGCAGGAGGCCCGGGTTCGATCCCTGGTCAGGGAACTAGATCCCACATGCTGCAACTAAGAGTTTGCATGCTGCAGCTAAAGATCCTGTATGCCGCAACTGAAAAAGATCCCATGTGCTGCAACTAAGACCCAGCATAGCCAAATAAATAAATATTAAAAAAAAATTTTTTTTAAAGAGGCACATTTCAAAGTCTGGGGCAAAGTAGAGGGAGTATCTGACTTCAGGCCTGAGATGACCATGGTAGGTTAGCAGCTCAGCTGTCTGGGGTGTGGTTGGTGCTCATGGTGTGTGTGTACACGCTTGCACGTGCACGAAGTCTCTGATTTCCCCCTCCCTCAGGCCGTGAGATGGTAGAAAGAGCCAGGGGAATGGCCAACTTTTCCCCTCTTTACCTCTGCTCCTGGTCTCTGTGATCCTGCAAAAAAGTCCCCAGATGAACTCAGAATAGCTCTGAGTTCATGGACTCAAAAGATACAGCTGTTGGTCCTGCCCCGTCAACTTTCCTGGGGAAGCCGTCTTCCCTGTCTGAGGCTCTGTCTCTCCATCTCTTAAATGGAGTTATTTCACTTGTGAGGCTGTGCCTTCCCTGAGAAGGGTGATGATTTGCCCTGGGCACACAGTAAGCCCCTTCCTGCCTCAGGACCTTTGCACATATCGCTCCCTCTGCCCAGAACTCTTTTTTCCTCTTCCCTTCCTATTTAATTCTACCTCCTGGGAGAAGCCTGCCTTGATCCACCCATCTAAAGCCATCATCCTTGTTTGTCTCTTTATTGCACTTTTGCTTCTTCTTCGGAAATCTCATTACAATTTGTAATTGGGTATTTACTTGTATGTTTACTTTTTTTAGTCTGTTTCTTCACTAGACTTTAAGCTCTATGAGAGCAGAAATAACCATATGCTAATCTTGTTCACAGCTATGTCTCCACCAGCCAGCACAGAACCTAGTACATAGTAGATATTCAATCAATATGATGTAAATTCCTTTTTTGGCACAGGCAATCTATACACATGATACAAAATTCAAAAGTCACAAAAGGATAAAATCTCTCTCAAACATGTGTCCTCTGGACATCGTTACTTTCTTTAGAGAAGAGACTTACTTTTTCTTATACATCCTTGAAGGGTCTTCTCTGCGTGTATTAGTATAGTGTGTTTAAAAACGGAAATGGTAACAAAGCTAGATACTTTGTTCTGGAGAATCTTCCATATCATGCTTATTATTTTGTCTGGATCTATCATAATTTACTTAGTCATTTCCAGATTATTGGAAATAATGGAATGCTGCAGCAAAGATCCTTGAACATATTATTGTCATTTGTGTAAGCTTAACTGAAGGATCAATTTCTAGAAGTGGAATTGCTGGGTCAAAGAGTATGTACTTTGAAAATTTTGATGAATACTGTCAGATTCAGTTTTTAGAGGTTTACTTTTTAACTTAAATGCACCTTCACCAAAACGAATATGAGTGCCTGTTTTCAACACCCTTTCCAGCACAGTGTGTTAGCAGACATTTCATCTTTGCCGATCTGATTGGTGAAAAATTGTATATCGTTTATATTTCTTTTATTATAAGCGAGGTCAAGCATCTCTCTCTTTTGTTTTGTTTTTTATTACGGTATAGTTGATGTACAATATTGTATAAGTATCTCTTTATTGTTTAAAATTTATTTGTATTTTCCTCTTCTGTTAATCATGTTTTTTGTCCGTTTTTTATTGGATTGCTGTTTTTTGGTTGGACCTCTTTGCATATTAAGGACATTATTCTTTTATCTGTGTATCACGCAACGTTCCAGCAGGAAACAGATGGAATTCTCAATTCAGGTTAATTTGGGGAAGGGTTAATAAGGGATTATTTACAAGGGTATATATATATATATATATAGGCAGGCAGTAGTGGGAGCTCTCTGGGTAGTTCAGTTGCCTGAAGGAAGCCACTAGAGGGAGCTGTTACTAGACCCCCAGGGAAAGAGCTGCACGCGGAGGGATGCCGGAGAGGTAACTTTCCCATCTCCCATTAGAGATTCGGTTCCAGGAAACCAACTAGAAACCAGAGGGCACGGGTGCCTGTGGCTGAGGCCCCTGCAGGCCAGCTTCACAAGACAGAGAGCAGGGTAGACAAGGGTAGAGAGGGGATCTGGAGGGGCAAAATGGAAGAGATCCAGCACACATTTGTTGTATGTCTTTTGACTATGATTCTTTTAAATGTAGAAATGATTTACTTTTATGTAGTAGGATCGATCTTTTCAATTATTTTCAACATGATTTATTCAGTAACGTATATTTGCCCCATTGATTTGAAATGTTACCTTTTAGTAAAAACTTATATGAATGAATGAATGAATCGGTAGCATTTCTGGGCGCAAAAACTCACTGCTGTATCATTTGTTACACAGCACTAGACCCCATTGTTACCCCTGGGCCCTGCCTGGGGTTCATGTCCAAAGCCCTGCCATACCCCTAGTATCCTCTGAACTGCCAAAGTGGACATGGTGTGGGTCCATAAGAAGATGGAGGGCTTGCCTGGTGGCACAGTGGTTAAGAATCTGCCTGCTAATGCAGGGGACACGGGTTCGAGCTCTGGTCTGGGAAGATCCCACATGCCGTGGAGCAGCTGAGCCCGTGCGCCGCAACTACTGAGCCTGCACTCTAGAGCCCGTGAGCCACAATACTGAAGCCCGCGCGCCTGGAGCCCGTGCTCTGCAACAAGAGAAGCCACCGCAATGAGAAGCCTGCGCACCACAGCAAAGAGTAGCTCCCACTCGCCGCAACTAGAGAAAGCCCGTATGCAGCAATGAAGACCCAATGTAGCCATAAATAAATAAATAGATAAATAAAAGTTAAAAAAAAAGGAAGGTGGCGTTCCTGTGGGGTGGCCCAGCCAAGAGTACCAGTGGGCTGGTGGGGAGTGGGGTGGGGGTGGGGGTGGGCATGCATGTCAAGGCTAGTCCTGGGGCGTAGATAAGCCCGCAGATGTGGGGCACCCTCTCTCTGTGCGTGCGTGCACATGGGCAAGCACGAGCCTGGCGTGGTCAGGTGTATACCTGTGCGTGAGTCTGCCAGGTGTGCGTTCAGGTGGATCAGCATGCCAGCCAGGTATGTGCGTGCTTGCAGCCCGGCGTGTGTTTGCAGGTGTGCGTGCTGTCTCCTGTGCCCTCAGGGCCACGGGAGCTGCTTGCTCGCGTGCCTGAGAGTCCTTCTTGCCCGCGTGCCTGAGAGTCCTTCTTGCCGTGGGAATTGAGGAATCTCTGAGGCCCCAGGTTAGCGCGGCCTCCGAGGTGGGGGTGGAGGGGGGGAGGTGGCCGGTGAGGTAACCAGTCAGGTTTGTGAAGCGCGTTTCTGCTTCTCCCGCTCGCTGACGATGGTCACGCCTGAGAGCCTGGAGACCCGGACCTGGTGACGCCATCTGCCTGGACAGGGCGAGCCGAGACACTGCCCAGAGCTTTGGGGGGTTGTGGTGTTGAAAAGGAGTAGCGGAGAGAGATGCAGATCAGACAGAGCTGTGCGCTGGGCAGCCAGGCCAGGAGGGCCCAGCTACGTGGATGGTCCCACCCAGTCCACTGCCCACACAGGCTGCCACGTGGGGAAACTGAGGCCCAGACAGGGTGCATCTTGTCCAGAGCCTCTGGTCAGCAGCCCACAAGGGGTGAACCCTCCGAGACATCCTGCTGGGTGTGGACAGGCACAGTGGAAGAGCCCCCTCCCCCCACATCAGAGGGCTCCCCGTCTGAAGGTGGAGGCGCTGGACCCACCTGGAGTGAGGCTGATTGTGCATGAGAGAGGAAGTTGGGGGTGTAGGTGAAGATGCTGCTACATAAGTGAAACCCTGAGTAACGGAAGGACTTCTGGGGGGAGAACATCCTTGGTCCCCCAGCAGTGTGCCCTGTGCTCTCTGGGAGGGATTTCTGGGGCTCTGACCTCATCCCTATCTGCAATGTAGGAGTTTTGGCTGAGCCCTGAGATGGATCCTTCCCTCTTTCTCATCTTTCCTGCCTCAGCCCCTGGGCCCTGACCATCCCTGGACTGGCTTCTTGCACTCAGTTACTTACTCAGTTGGTCAACACTCATCAGTTGGGACTGCTCTAGCCAGGCCACTCTGGGGCCACAGAGATGAATGAGAACAAGGCCCTGGACTCTTGCAGGAGGACCCAGCCCAGACCCTGGGGAGGGGGTCAGGGATGCTCTGAAAGGAGGTGGGGGAGGCCAGTCCAGGTTCAGGGACAGAATGTACCAAGAATGAGAGGCCTAGAGTGCACAGGCCCTCCCCTTGAGCAGCATGGTGGGTCTCCAGTCTTCCCTGGGGCAGTCATCAGGGGGGCGGTGGCCTGTCCCACTGGGAGGTGAGTTTCCTTCCGGCAGCTCCTTCTCACGCAATGGGCCGGAAGGGGTTGGGGGCCCATTGTTCCCTGGCACGCCAGCACCCCCAGCCCTCCCCAGCTGCTGGGTGGGGGGGGCAGTGGAAGGAAGTAGGCTGAGCCCAGGCCCTGGCAAGACCCCAGTGAGAGGGTGTGGGGTCCCGGGAATGCCGGCTCACACACATGGACCTGGTATATGCACAGCTGCACATGCCATACCCATGTCCCGGGTTCAGTCCTGCCCCGAGACCACCTTTCCCAGCATTCCTGGGGTGCGTGCGTGTGTGTGTGTGTGTGTGTGTGTGTGTAGCATTGATTTAATACCTGACACTTTACACACTCCATCTCATTAGGCCCTCCCCAACCCTGCGGGGTAAGATTATCCCCAGCTGCAAGCTGAGAAAAGCTAGACTCAGGAAGGTTATGCAACTGGCCCAGCATTAGTGGGCGAGCTGGGATTTAGACCTCTCTTTGTGAGCCAGCTTCCTACCTTATCCCCTTTCCCTTTCCCAGGCCCTGCTGGGTATTAGACTCTTATCATTAATTACTGGCCCAGGATAGCATAGAGGGTGCACAGGTGAGGGGGTGGCTTGGGGAAGCATATCAAGTATCACCATGTCGTCCTTCTAATACTAGAAACATCTGCTGGCAGTGTGTGTGTAGCATTGATTTAATACCTGACACTTTACACACTCCATCTCATTAGGCCCTCCCCAACCCTGCGGGGTAAGATTATCCCCAGCTGCAAGCTGAGAAAAGCTAGACTCAGGAAGGTTATGCAACTGGCCCAGCATTAGTGGGCGAGCTGGGATTTAGACCTCTCTTTGTGAGCCAGCTTCCTACCTTATCCCCTTTCCCTTTCCCAGGCCCTGCTGGGTATTAGACTCTTATCATTAATTACTGGCCCAGGATAGCATAGAGGGTGCACAGGTGAGGGGGTGGCTTGGGGAAGCATATCAAGTATCACCATGTCGTCCTTCTAATACTAGAAACATCTGCTGGCAAGCAGGGCTGGCAGGGAGAGCACAGGTGGCCTCAGTGGAGACCAGAGGCTGCCTCCCTCATCAGTGCAGGTTGAGGGCTGTTGCGTAGGCTTGCTATCCAAAAATGCCCCCTCCCCTGCACAACCTGAGAGCTGCTGCTACAGTTGCACAACCTTGAATCACGGCCCCAATTCCAGGGGCATCCTGCGAACCTGGTGTTATGTTGTGGTACAGGGATAACCAGAGTGCAGGATCTTGGGGGGCAAATTTTGAGAGAGGGGATCATTAAGGGATGGGGAACTTGGCTCAGGGTGTGATGACCTCTGGTGGCAGCCCCCTCTCAGGGAGAGGAGCCAATGACAGGGATAAGGTGGAGGGCCGACTCACGGATTGCCTCTTTGAACCATATAAACTTTGGACTAGGAAAATCCAGCCTCTGGTTTCCCCCACCCAGATGGTGCACTCACCACCTGTCTTTCAGAAGTCTGCTCCCTCCTCAGAGTCCTTTGTCACTTGTAAAATCCTTCCTTGGGGAGCAAGTTGCCTTTGGACTAAGACTTATCTGGGCAGATCTGGGGGGTGTCCCCAGTGACTGGGTTCATTTGCATAGGGACCAAGGGGATCCTGGGAGGAGGTCACCCTGAGGAAAAAAGGAGCCAGGCAGGACCACCTACCCCAGTGTCACAGTTCCTATCAGAAAAAGGATGAGCTGGGCCAAAATAAGAATAGTGATGTTTTCTTTGGTAGTTTGTCAAGAAACCTAACCTTTTGGAGTCTCAGGGAGGACTGAGAGTGAGGGCAAGATTGCTTTGCATTGAAGGTATGGGGAGGGGTGGGCAGGGCAGGAGAAAATAACAAATGGAGTCTTTTGTGTGGCTCTGTAAGCTTTCTCCCGTGCCACTGTCTTTCCTGGGCCTGGTGTGCAGGGTCCACCTGCCAAGGTGGCATGTGTGCTGTGGCTACTTGGACCAGAGACAGATGTTGCTCCAAGGGGACTCAATACTGACTGACACATGGCCTGGTTCAATCAAACTCCTTTCTCAAGAACCTGAACTGAGTTAAGTAAAGGAAAGAGCTGGTTAGTGGTGGATGCTTGAGATAAAAGGATTTGAGAGACTGAACTGGACAAGCTGGGAGACTTAGGGAAATCACTTAATTTTCCCTGTGAGGCTGACCTGGGATTCTCAGCCCAGGGCTTTTCCCACCATTTAATGGGATTCCCAACCCAGGGCTTTTCCCATCATTTCATCTTCACCAAATTACCCCTCCCCAGTGCACTGCACCCCACAGTTTGCCAGAGTCTCATGGGTTTTCGCCCACAGCCTTAAGTGAGGCTGGCAGACCAGGGGTCATTGCCAGTGGCCTGATCTTCAGGTTTATAGTGCTGGAGAAGACCTCAGAGGTGGCTGAAGATGGGGGATCGGAGGCCCAGAGAGAGGGAGGGACTTGCCCAAGGTCACCCACAGGTAAAACCTGAGCTTAGGGTTCCTAATCCTCCAGCCCAGTGTTCTTTCCAACTCTGCACACGGTTCAATGATCGTGTTGCTTTTCTGAGCTGCCCTGTTCTATCCGAACAGTCCTGGCTGTGTGGGTGAGGCAGGGGAAGAGACCCTGCACAGGGTACAAGAAACACAGCCCTGAGTCCCTCCCCAACCATTTCCCAGCTCAGGCTTTCCGAGCCTTGTGTTCCTTATCTCTAAAGGGGCTATAATGATGTCTGCCTCCTGGGGTTGTTGTGAGAACAGCCTGGGATGGTATGTGTCCAGGACCTGACCCGGGAGGGGCAGGACAGAACTGTTGCAGTCTACCTCCAGCCTGCTGTGGGGGGCAAAGTCTCCATGTCCAATTTCTCCTCCTTTGGCTCTGGCCAGAGGGGAGCCCTAAGCCATCCCAAGTGAGTTAAAGATTGGCCAGGTGTGCGTGAGAAGCTCAGGCCAGTTCCTGACCACAGGGAGCCAGACAGGGCAGTGACCCTGAGTGACCACTGGGCCTGAAATTCCCCAGGGAGCTGGGCCTCGGCTGAGTCTTGGATTGACGAAGTATGGCAATGTCTGTTTGTTGCTTGTTGGGGGTCTTTACGTGTGCCACTAGGGTGCTTCAATGGAATTTTCCACTAGTTAGGGGCTCTGAAGGATAGGACCATGTCCCCGACAGACTGGAGCTCCCAGAACAAGAGTTTGTCTCCTTCCTCAAACAGGGCCATGTTTCCTGAGATTCTGGGGGATGAGCTACATCCCCCTAATCAGACTGGGACTTTTAGAGCAGGTTCATTTCTCCCTCAGACTGGAGCCCTCAGGTAGGCCTGTGTCTCCTCCCTCCACTTGTGACGTGCAGGACAGGGTCACGTCCTGCTCAGCCTCAGGTTCCCAGGACAGTACTATCTTCCCCCTCAGACTGGAGTTCCCTAGGGCAGAGCTGAGCCTCCTTCGTCTGACAGGTGAGCTGAGTTTCCTCAAGGGGTTCCTTGAGGAGTTTGCTTTGGGTTTGAGGACAGACAAGTGGAGCTCAGGTGAGGTGCTTCCTCCCTCCAGGACGTTAGCACAGAATCCGGCTGATTTTATTCTTAAATTTATCATTTTCTTCAAAGCCACAGACAGCCGTGATTATTTCCAGAATGTTGAGGCAATTCTGCCACTGGATGAACACTTTGAAAATGAGGTCTGGCTCATTTTCATCTCATTTCAGAAAATCATAATTTGTAGGACAGATAAGGCCGAGTCTCGATTAGTAACAGAGAAGGCAAAAGCAAACTGAAGGGGCTTCCCTGGTGGCGCAGTGGTTAAGAATCCGCCTGCCAATGCAGGGGACACGGGTTCGAGCCCTGGTCCCAGAAGATCCCACATGCCGCAGGGCAACTAAGCCTGTGCATCGCAACTACTGAGCCTGCGCTCTAGAGCCCGCACGCCACAACTACTAAAGCCCGCGTGCCTAGAGCCCGTGCTCCGCAACAAGAGAAGCCACTGCAATGAGAAGCCCGGGCACAACAACAAAGAGTAGCCCCCGCTCGCCACAACTAAAAATAGCCTGCATGCAGCAATGAAGACCCAACGCAGCCAAAAATAAAAAAAACAAATAAAAAAGTTCCCTTAAAAAAAACAAAAACAAACAAACTGAAGGAACGCTTCAGCAAGAGTGCAGATGGCATATATTAGGTAGCAGCTCCTGTTGGTCGGGTGGCATTACAGCTTAGCCCTATTAGTCCTGTGGTTAGTGCTCAGAAGTGGTAGGAAGTGAGGTCCAGCAGCCATGTATATGGGCTACTTGGAAAGGAGCGCTGGCAGGGTCAAAACTCTGTAAACTCACTCCTAGGACCACAACAGCTAGGGGTTGGTCACTATTTGAACCATCTTCTTACTAAATTTTCATTTTGAACTATTAGTGGCGATTTCCCCTACAGAACACATCTCTAATGCAGTAATAAAAGGCAATAGGAAAATAGGATTCACTTTGCAGAGATCCGCTCTACTGCCCATGTGGCTGGATGAGGCTATTCCAGAAAGCAGGGCATCAGGATAGATGTGCAGCCACAGCCATTCTTTCTGTGTCATTCTCATCTATCTCCTTCTAGGACCCTCCCTGAGAATTCCTCCATCATTTTCCTTCCTTCATCCCCAACCCCCAGGGTGGGTACTCTGGAGTCACACTGTACCCAGTTGATCCCTCCAGGCATAAAGGTATGTCCTTGGAAAGAGCCTTGGGCTGGAGGGGCAATAAGGAAGCAGTGGTCAGTTCAGGTGTGTGTGGGAAGGGACAAAGCCCAAATCTCAGCATCCTCAAGCTCTGTTTATCTGTATCCATTTTTTTCAGTAGTGAAGGGCTTTGCTCATGCATATAAAACATAATGAACAGGTCTTTCATTTTGCGAAACCAAAGCAAACTTATTATGCACTTAGAATTGAGGGCTCTTATGAGATAAACTAATTCAACTCTTTGCCTCCATTTTGCAGGTGGAAACACTGGAGGTGAAATTAGGGACTTCGGAGCAGAAAAGGGGGCTCTGGCACTATGGAAGTGAGCACAGTGAGTGCTCCACCCCCAGGGCTATGTGAAGACAGGGTAAGGCCTGGGCCTTTTTCCCCTAATGTTTTGCCAATATTTTATTGGATTACTTGCCTTTTGTGTTTTTAATTGATAGACTTTAGTTTTGGAGCAGTTGTAGGTTATAGAAAAATGAGCAGAATGTACCGAGAGTGCCCATGTACCTGCTCTCCCTGCTCCCAGTTTCCCCTGTTATTAACATCTTGCATTAGTAGGTAATTATTTTACAATTGATGAACCAGTATTGATACACTTTTATTAACTAGAGTCCATAGTTTACATTAGGGTTCACTCTTCGTGTTGTATATTCTTTGGGTTTTGACAAATGTATAATGCTGTGTACCCACCATTACAGTATCATACAGAATCGTTTCACTGCCCTAAAAACCCTCTGTGCTCCACCTGTTCATCTCCCCCTCCTCCCACCCACCCCCTCACCCCTGAAATCCTGGCAACCACTGATGGTCTCCATAGTTTTGCCTCTTCCAGGATGTCATATAGTTGGATTCATAAAATCGGTAGCCTTTTCAGATTGGCTTCTTTCACTTAGCAATATGCATTTAAAGTTCCTCCATGTCTTTTCCTGGTTTTGATGCTTGTTTCTTTTTATTGCACACAATGTTTTATTGTGTTACTTGCCTTTAAAAATTGTGGTAAGGGATGGCCAGTCCTGGTGGCTGAGTGATTCCCTGGGCCCAGCACAGGGACCAACTTTACAGAGCCCTAAAGACAAGGGGTAACACCCCAAAATGTGGACTCATTTTCCACTCTACCTTCATTGGCCTAGCAGCTGCCAAGAACAAAGGCCGCATCTCCCGATACCTGGCAAACAAATGCAGTATTGCCTCACGAATTGATTGCTTCTCTGAGGTACCTACCAGTGTATTTGGGGAGAAGCTTCGAGAACAAGTTGAGGAGCGGCTGTCCTTCTATGAGACGGGAGAGATTCCACGAAAGAATCTGGATGTCATGAAGGAGGCAATGGTTCAGAGGAAGCGGCTGCTGAGATTACTAGGAAGCTGGAGAAACAGGAGAAGAAACGCTTGAAGAAGGAAAAGAAAAGGCTGGCTGCGATTGCCCTGGCGTTTTCAGAAAACAGCAGTAGTACCCCGGAGGAATGTGAGGAGACAAGTGAAAGACCCAAAAAGAAGAAAAAGCAAAAGCCCCAGGAGGCTCCTCTGGAAAATGGAATGGAAGACCCATCTGTCTCCTCCAACCCCCCCAAAAAGAAATCTTTTTCCAAGGAGGAGCTGGTTAGTAGTGATCTTGAAGAGACAGCTGGCAGTGGAAGTCTTCCCAAGTGGAAGAAATCTTTCCCCAAAGAGGAACCAGGTAGTGACCCTGAAGAGTCAGGAAACAAGAGGGTCCCCAAGAAAAAGAGGAAATTCTCTTCCAAGGAGGAGCCTCTCAGCAGTGGACCTGAAGAGGCTGCTGCCAGCAAGAGCAGCAGCTCCAAGAAAAAGAAAAAGCTCTGAAAGCTATCCCAGGAAAATTAGAATGCACTTTTCCCTAGTAGGGCATAACTTACAGAGATATTTCCCAACCCATCCCCTATAGCCCAATAAAAATAAAAACAAATTCAAAAAAAGAAATTGTGGTAAGGGACTTCCCTGGCAGTCCAGTGGTTAAGACTCCATGCTGCCAACGCAGGGGGCGCAGGTTCGATTCCTGGTCAGGGAACTAAGATCCCATATGCTGTGCGGTGCGGCCAAAAGATTAAAAAAAAAATTGTGGTAAAATACACATAAAATTTACCATTTTAACCATTTTTAAGTTTGTAATT
>NW_021147030.1:0-25000 GCF_002837175.3 Physeter macrocephalus
TATCTATTCCCCCTATGTAAGTGGGGATCAGATATCCTCCCGAAGGCCTTCTCTGATGGGGCGGTGTGGAGGAAGAGAAGGAACCCCGACGTGCGATTCGCCAGAGCTGTGTGCTAGCCACATGACGGTGGCAAATCCCTTAAGCCTCGCTGAGCTTCCGTTTCCTTACCTGAGAATCAGGGAGTCAGCATCCTCACCCTGACTACCTCAGAGGCTTGCTATGAAAATTAAACGGAATAGGGCTTTTCTCCCCAGACTATTCCTCAAGCTCAAGCTGATGCTCTGGGTTTTCTCATCACTCATTCTCTTCGCACTGTAACAGATCTTGGCCTCAGTAACTGCTTCCTGTTCCCGAGGAGAGGCTTCGTGTTCCTCCCTTTAGATCTCCTTAACTAGGAGGCAGCCCCCTGAAGGTGGGGCTGGGTCCCGTTCACATTCTCTGATACAGGGCTTTGCAGATAAGATGGCTTACTCCTTCTGACCAGCTGACCACCAGCTCCTTTGTAAGGGAGAAGGAGGACACGGTTACAGAGCTGCCCAAGCTTCTTTCACCAAATGATAGGGACCTCTCCCTGCCCCAACACCCTTCTCCCCATTTCCCCACCCCTGTTCACCTACATTCAGCAGCTCGTTGGCTTCCTTGCCGGCTTGGTTGGTCCCATCATGAACAGTCTGCTGCAACCTGTCCTCCTCCTTCCCGGCCTGGCCAGCAGCGTGGTGGACACCTTGGCCAAGTTTCTCCACTTCCTTTCCAGCCTGACCAGCAGCGTGGCTGACCCCGTGGCCAAATTTCTCTGCCTTCTTTCCGGCCTGGTTGACCCCATCGTGGACCCCTTGGACTATTTTTTCTCCCTCTTTCCCAGCCTGCCCTGCAGCATGGTGGACCCCCTGACCAAACTTTCCCACCTCCTTTCCAGCCTGATTAACTCCATGATGGACCCCCTGGACTATTTTTTCTCCCTCTTTCCCGGCATGGTGGACCCCCTGGCCAAACCTCCCTGCCTCACTTCCTGCCTGGTTGACCCCATCGTGGACCCCCTGAATCACTTTGTTTGCTTCCTTCCCAACCTGTCTAGTAGCATTGTTGACCCCATGGACAACCTTCTCTGCTCCCTTTCCTGCTTGTCCGACGACACTGGTGATTCCATGGGCTACCTTGTCCAAGTTGTGGTTGAGCCCCTGGATGCCCTTGTCCGGCTCCTTTCCGGCCTGGCTCCCCACATTGTTGAGTCCATTAAAAACTTTCTCCCTTCCAGCTTGAGGGATGCCGTTATTGATGCCTTCCAGGGCCTCGCCCACCTCTCTCTCTGTATTGCTCAGCCCTCGGCTGATCGCTTCAGTGGCCTTCTTCACGGGGTCAGCATTGGCCGCCCATCCAGGCGAGGGCCCCAGCAGCAGCAAGAGGGAGCAGGAGCCGAGCAAACTAGCAAGATGCATATTGTTGGGAAAGTGGGGAGGATGCACAGAGGAGCCAGGGAGGCAAAGCTACTATTTATCCTCTGCTTCCCTTCCTCTTCTCCACCCCTCGTGACTCAATTACCCTGTGAGGCACTGACTTGATCCCCAGTCAGGGAGGTAATTCCCAGGGAGATGTGGGGTTGAGCAATGAAGAGGAGGAAGAAGAGTGGGTGAGTCATGCATGGAGAAGACTCACATGGCATCTTTGCTCCTTGCCCAGCTCAGGCCCTCCACCCCAGAGCCCAGATGTCTGCCCTTCCAATCACTTCCTCTTTTTATTCCTCACCCACTATCCAGGCCTCCTTTCTCCCAACCGCACCTTCAGGCACCCTCCATCCCTGGGACCCAGGCCTGGTTCTTCAGCATCTTCACTCCTCTCGGGGGACCTAAGGATCCAGTTTCCCCAGCAGCAAGAGTATGGAAATATAGGAAGCACAGTCAGGGGGTGGGGAGCAATCCTGGGGAGTTGAGGGAATCATCAGACCTTGTTCTTGTTGTTCTTGTCGACCCCCAATGCCCACACTTCTTTTTTTTTTTTTTTTTTGCGGTACGCGGGCCTCTCACTGTTGTGGCCTCTCCCGTTGCGGAGCACAGGCTCCGGACGCGCAGGCTCAGCGGCCATGGCTCACGGGCCTAGCCGCTCCGCGGCATGTGGGATCTTCCCGGACCGGGGCACGAACCCGTGTTCCCTGCATCGGCAGGCGGACTCTCAACCACTGCGCCACCAGGGAAGCCCCGCCCACACTTGTTATGCTGCGGCCACACGGGTCTTCTCCCTGGTCCTCAAACACACCAAGCTCATTCCTGCCTCATGGCCTTTGCACTTGCTGTTCTCTCTGCCTGGAATGCAGAAGTCAGATCTTCACAAGGTGGTTTCCTCCTCACTCTCTTCTTGGCTCAAATGTCACCTTCCCCCAAAAAAAAACCCTTCCCTGGCCGTCCCACAGCTATACTCTGTAACATCATCCTTTGGTGTTTACAGCTCCTACCACAATCTGAAATTACCTTCTTTTATTGCCTGTCTCACCTATCAGATAGTAACCTTCCAGAGGGCCTTTGTCTGTATTGATCATTGTCATGTCCCCAGCTTCAAGAACACTGCCTGGGGTTCAGTAAATATTTGAACAAATGGATGGATTAGAAGACGCCAGGGGAAGAGAGTCCAGGCCTGAGCCTGAGTCTCAGAGGGTGCTGGAGGGAAGGTTGCCTGTGTCCCCAGAGCAGCATAAGGTCCCTTGTTGAGGGTTGCAGAGCCAGGATCGCATTTTTGTCCTACCTCCCAGCCCTTGGGCAAGGGCAGGGGGCTGACTGCCATGAGCAGGGGCAGGACGCAGTGTCTCCTGAAAAGCCAGTTGAGGCAGTCGTGGGGAGGGGCTGAAGACCCAGGGCAGCAGAAGACTGCCAGCCAGAACCTGGGTTGAGGGCCAGCTCATCCCTCCTGCCCTCCTCCCCCTGAGGCCTCCTAAGTCCCAACCTGAAGCCTCAAGTGTTGACATATTGGAAAGGGTTGGAGAGGGAAACAGCTGAGAGTGCGGCCTAGGTGTGGAGAGGGACATCAGAGGGAAGGGCAGGGGGTGGTTGGTAGGTCTGTAGTCGGTAGGTCTGTAGAGCTAGTTCAGAGGGAGCCTGAGACCAGAAGGATAGGGGCCAGTGGGTGGGTACAGTTGGGTGCAGGGGTAAAAGATATTTGGGTTTGGGTGCCAAGAGGAGAGCCTGGGAGAGGGGGTGGAGGTGGGACTGCTGGTGGGAAGGCCAGGCACAAAGGAATGTGTAGGGTGTGAGCAAGCGGGGATGGCAGAGTTATATGTGTGGGTGCCCAGGTGTGACAAGAAGCTGCACATGTTTTCAGGCTTTGCTCAAACAAGGGTGGCAAGGCCCACTCCCCTTGGAGGACCCAGGGTTCCATCCCAGATCCTGGACACTTGGCTCCACCCAGAACCAGGCCTCCCAGACCCAGAGACCCAGAAGCTTCTGCCATCTCTAGGTTCTGCCTACAGAGGGTGACTAATTGTGCCACCTCTCCCAGCTTGAGCTCACCAAATCTGTTTCCCAGTTTCACGGTCCAGGGACAAAGTCAAATCTCTGGGCAACCTTAGGTGTGGCTTTCCTGCCCTTGTCCAGCACCTGAATGAGGGAGTTTCCCATGCCGGGAGATTGCTGGGTCGGGAAGGATGAGCTTCAGAATTCTAATCCGCCCCGAGAGATTGAGAGGTGGGATTCTTCCTTCGAAATGTACTCCATTTCTCTTTTCCACCTCTCTCTCTGCCCCACCTTACCATCTTCTGTCAGCCTTGGTCCCTCTCCTCAGTGCTCCATTCCCATTTGCCACTATTTGATTCAGGACTTTGGCATCTATCTCCGGACATGAGATTAGCCTGGAGTTGTCCTTTCTCTGCTGGTTTTAGTAACGTGGCTGTGCTGTTCCCTAGAGCGAAGAGAGGAGGTTTCAGTAGCTGAGCTACCACAGCGCCCCCGAAGCACTCCCACAAAGCATGCAATATGCGACGTGCGCACGCACAGTGTGCTTGCCGCTCCGCAGGGCCTCAGAGCACGTGCCCTACCCACAGCCTCTCAGCACAGGAGCTGCTACTTGGCTTCCCAGCTCTGCTTAGGCTCTGCAGCAGGTCCTGTAGAATGGCAAATATTTGTTCCCCATGCTTCAGCAAATCTTGCCCATAAAATCATCGGGATCTGAATCAGCCTTTGGGAAGATACATCTTAACTCCTTGGTTCTTCTCTTGTTACGGGCCTACTCAGATTTGCCATTTCTTTTTGTACCAGTTTTGATCCCTCATATTTTCTAAGAAAATTTTAATTGCATCTAGCTTTTCATATCTATTCTTGTAAAGCCGTACCCAGTTGGTCCCTTTTCAGTCCTGGCTTTATTTGCGTACGCTTTTCCCCCATCTTGATTATACATGTTAAATTTGTCCCACTTTGTTCTGTTTTTTGGTCTTGGTTCATTGAAATTTCCCCAGCTGTACACTCAGTTCATTTTCAGCTCCACCTTTCCTGGGCCATCCAAGCAGGAGGGCTTCACCCTTACTCTGTGCCATGGCAGGTGCTTAGCAAACTCAGTTCTCATGGAGGTCTGGGGAAAGAAGAGGTTATGTCATTCTGCCCCTTCTTGCTTCCACACCTCTCTCTGGGATGATGACTCCTTCCTGGCCTAAACCCCACAGCCCCTAAATCTTGGTCACAGCTGTATGCCAACTGGCCCTGCAGGTGAAGGTGCCTGCCTGTGTGTCACAGATATGCAAGCAAGCCCCCACCTCCCATGCTTTGGGGAACGGGGGCCATCTGTCTATGTGTTCTTCCCCTAATGTTTACTGAAAGCCTGCTTTGTGTCAGGCACAGTTCTAGGAGCTGGAGGACAAGTGGTGAACAAAACAGAAAAGAGTGGGCCCAACAGGGAGACAATGAACAAGTAAGTCAGAAACTAGATCATGGAAAACTACATGAAAAACCATAAGGAAAAGAACAGAGTGCTGTGAGAGGATAGGACTTGGGGGTTGCTCTAAGATTGGAGATCAGAAGAAACCTCAGGAGGTGACATTTATTCATTCATTCTGGTATTATTCATTGAGGGAGTACCTTTCAAGTGCCAAACATTCTTCTAGTCAACAGGTATAAAAGTGAAGAAGGCATGGGCTTCCCTGGTGGTGCAGTGGTTAAGAATCCGCCTGCCGATGCAGGGTACATGGGTTCGAGCCCTGGTTCAGGAAGATCCCACGTGCCACGGAGCAACTAAGCCTGTGCACCACAACTACTGAAGCCCGCGTGCTTAGAGCCTGTGCTCTGCAACAAGAGAAGCCACCAGAATGAGTAGGCCCCGCTCGATGCAACTAGCGAGAGCCCACGCGCAGCAACGAAGACCCAATGCAGCCAAAAATAAATAAAATAAATAAATTTAATTAATTAATTAATTAATTAAAAAACAAAAACTGATTTTCTAAAAAAAAAAGTGAGGAAGGCAGACAAGCACTCTTTAGTGGGCAGAGACAACTGGCAAGCTAACAAATGAATAAACAGGATGACTTTCAGGGAGACATATGCTGCGTGGAAAATAAAAGAGTGTAACCCTAGAGCACTTTTGCACATTGGAATATTTAACCCAGGATGGGAAGTCAGACAAGGCTTCCGGACGATGGGCAGACAGAGGGAGTGGGGGTGATGGCAAATGGTGACTGAGAAAGGAGAGAACTTTAGATGTGGGGTTAGGAGGGCCTCTCTTAAAGGGTGGCACCTGAGGGAAACCAAGAGGCAGCCAAGGGAAGACCTGGGTAGGCCTTCCAGCCACAAAGAAATAGCTAGGGTAACTATCCAGAAGAGGGTCCAGAAAGGCATGGAGCCAGTGTGCCCAAGGAGAAGAAAGAAGAAAGAAGACAGCAGAGAAAGGGCTTTGAAGAGCAGTGTAAAATGTTGGATTCCATTCTAGACGCCAGGGGTGGGCGTGGAACGGTGGTACACGGCCACACGTCTCGACTGGGAGGGGGCCTTCGCGCCGCCTCCTCTTGTGACGTCACTGGACTGTGACGTCACGGCAAGAAGCTCCAGCTCCTCCAGCCCCCGAGCCCCCGTCTCGCAGTAACATCGCGGCGGGTGCCGAGGCAGCTGGCTGGGCCATGAAACCTTAGGAGGCCATGTCGAAACGCGACGTCACCCTCACCAATGTCACCGTTGTCCAGCTCCTGCGACAGTCGTGCCCAGGTGAGGGAGGCGGCGGAGTGACCCCGGGGAGGGAAGGAAAGGGCGGTCGGGGAGTCTTGTAGCCGGGTCTGAGTACCTGCCGGCGAGTGGCGCACCAATAGTGTCCACCGGGAGCCGCGCAGGAGGTGCGGGGTGGCCTTGCGTGCCGGGGCCCTTCCGTCCGGAGCAGCTGCCCTTGCTCCCTCCAGCCCCACCCTCCCCACCACCGGGTTTGCCGGCAAAGTGGTTCTACGGCAGTGGTGGAGGGGACGAAGACCCCCGCCCCCAGGTTGGGTTTTGCACCAATAGCGCGGTGGAAGGGTAGAAACGGGCCAGGAGGGAGGCCGGAGCCGGGTTTACGAAGGGACACCTCTGAGGACAGCCGCTGGTTGTTGAAGTACCTGGGCGAGCGAGGTTTCACATAAAATTGACACTGCTGCGAAAGAGCCGCTTGGGGATTGGTGGACTTTGTCCTCCCTGGATCGCACAAAGCGAGGACACTTGAGCCCGCCAGGTGCCGAGCACTTTACAGGTGTGCGCTCAGTGAAGCCTCACAACCAAATTTGAGGCCAGTGTTTAGTGTCCCCATTTTACAGAGCGGCCACCAGATGTAAGAGGACACAAAGCACGTTTCTGGGTCTCAGCACGGGAATAGTGGAGTTGGGACTCGGAGTCCCTGCTCGCCCTACCTCCCCCGGCCAGAGGTGCGCGCACACGCTCCAGCCAGACGAATCCAGGCCTTCCGGAGGGCCACCCCATTCGCTCCCGGCCTCCTCCCTGGCCTCAGGCGAGGCAGTCGGCGGCCTCAGCACCGCAGGGGTGGGCGTGCCCGACGTGGGGCGGGGCTTGGCGGGGCTCCAGCGTCCTGGAGACCCTGCTAGACGCAGCAGCAGGCAGGTTAACAGCTGTGGGCCTTGAAAACCCTCCCTGCTTATCACTCGCTCAGTGATCTCAGGCCTCGGTTTTCCCTCTGTAAAGTGGGTATATAGCACATACCTCACAGGATTCAATGAGCTGATGCATGTGAAGAGCTCAGCACCGCACCTAGCCCTTGGTGGCACCCAGGAAATGGAAGCGACGTTGTAATTGGTAGAGAGCGCGCCCGATCTAGTGTTTCACCTACCGGGTGATGCTTCATCACTGAAGCTCCTCCGGGCTCTTCCTTCCCAGCGCAGCAGCTCTCCTCCAGCCCATGGACCTCACCCTGGAGCAAAGGGAGAAGGGAAGGCTGGGGGAAGTTGTGAGAGAAGGACCACCTGGGTTTTCTTTTGAAAGGTCACTGAGTGGGCTCAGATCCTCACTCTTCACCCATATGGACAAATCTCCCCTTTTCATGAAAGCAGAAACAGAACCCCCAGGAATACAAACATTCTTAAGGTCACCAATAACCACCAATAAACACTAATACCTTTATGAACTTGTAGTGCTACTGGAAACACGCACAGCCCAGCCTCACGCCACAAGGTCTGTTGCAGCCTAGAGAGACCAGGGAGAGAGACAGGTCGGCTGACCCCCAGCTCCTAACCCCACCCCCTCCAAGGTGCCTTTGATCCTGGTGCCAAGCGCAACTCCTACCTTCATCCTCCAGGCTCTCTCCAATCCCTTCCCTCTCCCTTTCCTCACGAATACACTTCATGTCAGACCTTCTCCCCTCTATTAAAATCAGCACCTACTGGGCCTTGAGATCTCACTGAGTCCTTACAGTAGCCCCCAGGTGGGGGGTCAGATGTGACATCAAGAAACAGGCCAGAGTTTCATTAACTTGCTCAAGACAACTCAGCTGGCAGGTGGCTGAGCCAGAGCTGACATCCAGGCCTGACCCCCAGCTTGAAACCCTCTACCAGCTAAGCCCCTGACTGCTGTCTCCACCACATTTCTCCTCCCTACCTGAAGCCCTCATCTGTAGCTCAGGTAGCACAGCTTCAAGCACAGGTATTCTCAATGCAGCATGGGTGTAGATCTGTGTGTCTGGAGAGGCAGAAGCTGACATGGGTTTCCATTTGTTTCATATATTACGATAGACCTGTGTTTCCTAAACTTCTCTGAGGGTAAGCATCACCTTGTTGGAAACAGGATTCCTGGGCCTCAGGGCAAACCCAGAGTCAGATTTCCCTAGGAATCAGCCTCCCGGTGATTCTTACCAGTACAGTTTGGGGGCCACTGGACTAGATCAATTATCAGGCAAGTTTGGGAAATGATCTTTGAAATATTAACGTACGTGGAGTGTTTCCTAGACTCTGTCATAAGCACTACATGTATCACTCATGTAATCCTCACAGTGACCCTCTGAGAGAGGTACTATTATCATCTCCATTTTACAGAGGAGGAAACTGAGGCACAGAGACTATCACCCCCAAGCAATTGTTAAAAATATATACCCACTGAGTTAGAATCTCCAGGGAAGAGGCCCTGGCATGGATATTTTAAAGCAAGCCCACCCCCTGCTCATTCTGTTGATCAGGTCGGTTTAGGAAACACTGGGCTATATGGTGGGCCACTCAGGGCCAGGAGCCAGCAGCAGGTTCTGGGTGGCAAAGATGGCTCATTCTGTCGCAGCGATGGTGCGGCTCACTGCCCCTCCCCCACTCCCAACAGTGACCAGAGCACCACCCCCTCCGGAGCCCCAGCCAATCAAAGAGCAAGTCCCACCACCTCCGCCTCCTGCACCTAAGAAGGTTTCTGTGGTTCGGGAGCTGACTGTTGGCATCAATGGTTGAGTCTCCCCGGCCCCTGAGCCATTCCTGAAGCTTTAGGGCCCGGCCTCTCCTCAGTTACTAACTGGAGCATTTCTTCATGTCTCAGCAATGCTTTCATTCTGCCCATCCTGGAAAAACACAGGGATAAGGTAAACAGGGCTCCACCTTCAGAGAGCTCACATTCCAGCGGGAAGGACAGTAAGACTGAAGAGGGCAGTGTTAAGCCGGGGAACTCAGGGAAGGCCTCTGGGAGGTGACACTGGAGTAAGGCCTGAGTGACAACTGTGCAGCAAGCAACGGCTGTGGGGCGCAGGTGGCAGCTCAGTGTAATAAGGACGGGCAGGAATTCAGCATGGCTGGTGTGGCACAAACGAGGGAGAAGAGGGAGGGCAGCGGAAAGCTGGCAGGGGCCTGGCGGACCGTGGTAAGGAGTTGGGACCTGGCTTTACTGTTAGAGAGTGGTGGAGGTTTTCAGGTCAAGAGATATAACCTGACCTGAAGTTCTACAAGATCCACCCAGCTACAAGGTTGGGAATAGGGGTATAGGACAGATGGTCAGAGAAAGCGCAGAAAGCAGTGAACAGGCTGGTGAGGTCATCTGGGCAAGACAACACTGGCCCGCACAGGGACGGCTGCCTTCTTCCCCACCCAGTCCCCTTGAGTGGGACTCTCCTCTGTCACCCCCTTCCCCCTCCTCCCCTCCTCTGCGTGCTGGCTGAGGATCCTGAGGACAACCCCCTCAGCTTTCGTTCCTGGACAGATTTGGACGCGTTGGTCGCCTGGTGCTGCGTGCCTGCATGGAGAAGGGTGTTAAGGTGGTAGCAGTGAACGATCCGTTCATCGACCCAGAATACATGGTGAGCAGCAGACAAAGGGCAGGATCGGGGAGAGTGGGACCAGGGTGGGGAAGGGGTTCAGGGGAGCTCTGTGGAAGGCGCTCAGCTGCCATGTGGAACCTTCACTGAAGTGGGGACTCCCTGGCGATGCTCGCTCCCCGTCCAGCCCAAGACTAGGGACCATTCTGTCTCCTGCAGGTGTACCTGTTTAAGTATGACCCCACCCACGGCCGATACAAGGCGAGCGTGGAATACAGGAATGGACGGCTGGTCGTCGGTAACAATGAGATCAGCGTCTTCCAGTGGCAAGGGCGGCTGTCCTTAATATGCAAGCCTGTAACATATTGATGCAGGGGATGTAGAGGTGACTAGAAGGGGATTCCAGCCTCACATGGGGTTCATAACCCCCCAAATTGTGTGTGCACATGCCTCTGGGTACTGGTTTGGAGAGGGGGCCCACCGTACTCAAAATACTTTTTTATTTAACACACATGTGCGTGTTTTCTCTCAGGCATATCAGCTCAACCTGTCTAAAACTGTCTAAAACTCAACTCTTGATTATCCTTCGACCCTCAAATCTATTCATCTCCCTGCCCAGGAAATGGCATCGCCATCTAGCCAACTGCTTCCACTCAGTTCCTACACAGGAGCCACAGAGACCTTTTCAAAACATCAGCTGGACCTGGTTACTCCCCCACTTAAACCCTCCAGTGGCTGCCCATCACCCCACAAATAAAATCCCAGCTGCTGATGGGGCCTCCCACCAACTATATGCCCTGTTCCCCAGCCTTCCCTTGTCACCTCAGCGACACTGGCCACCAACCTCCCGGGACCCTGCGCCAGCACCGCTTCTTAAAACCCACTTCACCTAGCTCTCACTGATACAAATACTCCTCCTTCACTGAAAGATACGTTTAGAATCTGTAAGTCAAAAGCAATAAAACTGGATGTTTAATAAGCTTCAAATACATTTTCAAAATACTAAAAAAATTAAAAATTTATAAAATGGGAAACAGTAAACCTACTTTATCTTTCGAATGTAAATTATCAGCCACTGCCGGCCCTGTGGCTGCCTCCAATTTCCAATTTTACACACACTTGCACACGCACACTCGTGAGCTCTCTCCAGCCCCAGGCGAGATCTGCAGCCTTCCCGGCACTCCTCCCAGCAGGTCCATTCTCAGCCCCACTGTCTATTTGTGGTCAGGTGGTCAGGGGTGGGTGGAGGTGGGGACTGGAGAGTCAGTGAGAATGGGAGAAGCTGCTTGACCCAAATTTGAAATCATGACAGCAAAAACAATTCCAAATTCCAGCAGAGCAGTCATTACTCAGACATACTGTGTCCTTTCCTTCCTCAGCCTGGGCGCCATCGTTGCCGCCACCTGGGGTATTTTCCCAGCGCTGCCCCGTCCCCACACAGCCGCCCCCTCAGTGTGTGCCCCGCTCAGGTGCCACCTTCCCTGGTGACTGCAGCGCCTCTTCCCCCTTCCCCACTGCTCTCCATCGCGCCACTGTGCATATCCTCCAGGCCGTCAGCACGAGCTGCGCTGCTTGTGTGTGTACTTTGCCCCGCTCCACCCTTTCCAGTTGGGTGACCCTGGGCAAGGCAATGAACTTCCCCAAGCCTCAGTTTCCTCATGTATCTGATAGGGATGCTGAGCATACCCACCACAGCCATAGCAGGGAGCACGGCCAGAGGCGTGTGAGGAGCACCGGGAAGGGCTCACGCAGCCTCCTTGCAAGGAGGGCCCTGTCAGCCTGTGGCACCACTGTTGCTCTGGCACCCACAGGCGCAGTCCCTGACCCGGGGTAGACTCAGTACTTCCTTGAAGAATGAACAGAATCCTCAAAACAGGCCCCTGGGCAGGAGGGCAGGGCCCATGACAGCCTAGGGGAAGGGGCTGGGGTCTCCAGGGGCACCGACTCTCTGCCCCATGCCAGCTCAACAACTGCTACAAAGGAATCTGTTGAAGTGCCCTTCCCCCAACTCGGAAGGCAGGAAATGAGGGGGGGGGCATCAGAGAAGAGCTACTTGGGTCAGATGATGAAGTGTGACCTGACATTTGACCAGGGAGCAAGAAGAACCATGGGTGGTGGCCCAGGGAGAAGAGAGGAAGCTGCTCATTCATCCATCCCTAGGGCCAGCCTGCCTGTGCTCCCAGGCAGCTCCGCCTCTACTCTTTTCACCTCTATCCTGGCTCTTCTGAAAAATGCCAGTAATAACAGTACTTACCTCAGGACATCAGGGTTAAAGGAGTTCAATACAGGTAAAGCACTCAGCACACAGGCACACGGCAGGTGTTCAGTAAACATGTGTAGAATGGCTAATAAAAAAAAACCACACACAAACATTGACTGAACCCCTCTGGAGGGAGCAGACCCAGCCTTGCTGCCATGGAGTGCTCTAGAAGATGAGACAGACACTAACAATCACAAAAGCAAATACTGCAGTTGTGATAAAAGCTGAGGGAAAAGATTAGTATAGAGTTTATCCACGTATTGTTTGCTAAAGCTAAGTAGAAAACAGCGATAGTAGATGTTTCATACATTTCAGACACAAATGTTTGATATCGAGGAGAAAATGTATACTGTTAAAACAAGAAACAGAAAATCTCCTTTACCTTTCCAATATAAACCACTAGCCACTGCTAGCCCCAGGGCGGCCTCAAGGCTTCAGACCCCTGGAAGCTGCTCTCTGGACTGTGCTGTGTGTTCTCAGGGACTTGCCTGGCCTCTGGCAGCAGGATCCCTGTTGCAGGAGCTGAGTAGTCAAGAGAAGAAGGGCTAGGAGGGCTGTGATGAAGTTGCCAGCGCTGAAGCCAGAAGCACTAGAGCAGGCCTCACCCTCCTGGGGTCTACATCCTGGGCAGCATGTGTAGTAAGGGCCTGACCTGGCTGGGAGTAGTCTAGAAGGTCCCCCAGGCGGGGCTTGAGGCCTGAGTTGGGGAGCTGGCGGCTTGTACCCAGGCATAGCAGGTACAATCAAAAGTGGCCCACTAGGGGGGTTAGCGATGAGAGGCAAGACCAGCAGGGTCGGACTCATCTGGGGCAGCTAGGGATGTGTGGGGTGAGGGGAACTGACAGGCAGGCAGGAAGGTGTCTGGTCAGCCTTTCAAATGGTGAAGGCCATGGACTATGAAGGCGAGAGACTGACTCACGGTGCTACCGCCCCTCCACAGCAAGCAGCCCAAAGAAACCCCCTGGAAGTGTCGGGAGCCCCTTTGTGGGGGAGGCCACAGGCGTGTACCTGTCCTTAGAGGAAACTACAGTAAGTCGGGGACAGGTGCCCAGGGCAGCCCGGGGGGTGTGGCACTTGAAGCACCTCATGACACCTGTGCGCCTTCCCTAGGCCCATATTGAGGCAGGTGCCCCGCGTGTGGTCATCTGTGCACCCTCTCCAGATGCACCCATGTTTGTCAGGGGGGTGAACGGAAAGGACTATAACCCCGGCCCCACGAAAATTGTCAGGTAATGGGCAGCAGCATTCTGAAGTGTGTGCCTGGAGGACAAGGCAGCCTGCGGTGGGGCGGAATCCGACTCACCCTCCCACTCCCACTCCACTCGGCCCCTGGTGCTCTTTTCACATCAATCCACTTCTCCTCCCCAAAGTCTTAACAGCCATCTTGTTAATGTTACCCTAAAACCACCTGTTAGAACTGCACGACTTCTGGAGAACATGCTTGGGGAGCTTCCCCCAGCTGCACCTCTGGTGCCTCCTTCGGTCTGACGGCATCCCCGATGCTCCCTCATCCCCAGCCTGACTTTTCACAAAACCAAGCCTGGGTGCAAACCCTGAAAGGAGGTAAGGGTGGAGGGGTGGCTCTGCGACTCACCTCACAGTGCCCTGCACACCCGGGCCGTTTCAGCAACGCGTCCTGCACCACCTACTGCCTGGCCCCCCTCGCCGAGGTCATCCATGAGCGATTTGGGATTGTGGAAGGGCTGATGGTGAGTTGGGGAGAGGGGCTGGGGCAGGAGGCATGGCTGGGAGACTGTACCTCTTCCTCCCATACTTGCTTAGTGTGTGGAGTTAACAGGGAGAGACTGGTTTGGGGAGGAGAAGCCCACCAGTGGTGAAGTCTTTTAAACTCTGGACCCTGCCTGCATGTGCCCCTCCTGTGACAGTGGTGGAGGCCCCGCCAGCCTCCACACCTGGGTCACCACCCTGGGCCTGGGAAAAAGAGGCATGGGAGCTTGGGAGCAAGAAGGCCTCACCTCAGCCCTCTTCTCCCCCAAGACCACAGTCCATTCCTACACTGCCATCCAGAAGACAGTGGATGGGGCATCGAAGAAGTCCTGGCGAGACGGACGGGGTGCCCACCAGAACATCATCCCAGCCTCCACAGGGGCTGCCAAGGCCGTGGGCAAAGTCATCCCAGACCTCCAAGGGTATGAGGGCATGAAGCTGCAACAAGGGTGGGGGGTGCAACCCAGGAGGACTGGATTAGCCCCCAATCCTTGAGGTGTCTACCGAGCGGAAAGCAGAGACAAGGGGGAAATGATGGAGAAGTCCCTGGGTTCTGACTCCCGCCCCTGATGTGGGATTCTCCAGGAAGCTGACGGGAATGGCGTTCCAAGTGCCAACCCCAGTCGTGTCTGTTGTGGACCTGACCTGCCGCCTGGCCCAGCCTACCCTGTACTCAGACATCAAGGAGGCCATAAAAGCAGCAGCCAAGGGGCCCATGGCTGGCATCCTTGCCTACACTGAGGATGAGGTAGGGGCTGGGCAGAAGGGACCCTGGGAAGAGCCCTCTGGGAAGGGAGCATGATTTTCCATTTGCCAAGGAGCTGTTTGCAGCGTCTCAAGATAGGGACTGCAGGGCTGGGAAGATCAGCTCTCCCCTACCTCAGAGTCTTTGCACTTGCTGCCCCTTTGGTCTGGAAAGCTTTTCCCTCAGGTGGCCACATAGTCTGTCCTCACCTTCTCCAAGTCGCTACTTCAACCTCTCATCTCAGAGAGATGTTCTTTTTGTGGCCCTTTCCCTTACCTGAAATGTCATTTCATAGTCACTGTTGGCCCTGCTAGCATGTACACTCCAAGACAGCAGAGACTTTGGGCCTCGTTTTTCACTTCCATAGCTCCAGCCATCTTCCCAGGGCCTGGCACATAGCAGGTGCTCAATATATGCTTAGTGAACAAGACAAGGGCTCCCATTTCTCAACACTTGCTCGGGGCAGGCCACAGCCAGATGCCTTCCCTGTGAGGAATGGGTATCATGTCTCTTTGCTCCAGTAGTGCCAGTTCTGTCCATCCACCTTGGTGCCGTCTCCCTGCTTTAGCTCCTGAAGGTCCACCCTCACACAGCTGCCAGGATCTTTTAAAGAAATCAGATCACATCACCCCCAGAGCTGAAAACCTTCCTGTGGCCTTCCACCAAGCTAGGGCCAAACCCCCAGGGCCTTTGTGCTGCAGTTCCTTCCACCTGAGACCCTGCTGAGGGCTGGAGTTGACCAGATCCTCCTAATCATCCAGAGCCAGACTCACTGCCTCCCCTCAGGGAGGGCCTCTCGCTGACACATTCCACGTGCATTTTTCCCAGGAAGGGATGTCTGTTGGTGCAGCACCAGAGGCTGTTTGCAGTCTGTATCCTTTGGTCAGTCCCCTACCTGAAAAGCCCCCATTTGTCTTCCTCATACCCTGTCCCCAGAAGCTGGACAGAGGGGGGCTCCATCAAATACTGTAGATGAATGGATGGACAGTGGGCCCACGAGCCTGAGCTCCTGGAGGTCTCTGCTCTGCGACCCACGCTTATCTTTGAAATTCTGATGGCCAGGTCGTGTCCACGGACTTTGTTCGCGATACCCATTCATCTATCTTTGATGCTAAGGCTGGCATCGCGCTCAACGACAACTTCGTGAAGCTCATTTCCTGGTAAGGGGGAAGATAGGGGTCAGAGAACGTGAGGGGAGGCTGGGGGTGGTCGGGAGGGATCCCCTGAATCCCCTCCATCCCTCCCTCCCCAGGTACGACAACGAATATGGCTACAGACACCGAGTGGTGGACCTCCTCCGCTACATGTTCAGCCGAGACAAGTGAAGCAGGCTGGCCCGCCTCAGTTTCCCAGTGCTCCCGAGCCGGTACGGGTCTCTCCCGTCCCCGCCCTCGGCCCCCCGGGGGAAAGAGGGCGTCCCGCGAGAGGGGCCCGCGCCGCTGGGCCAACGGTGAAATAAAAACCCAGAGTGCTCACAGCTGCGCCCCGTGTCTCTGCGCCGGTCACAGCGGGGTCGGGTCCGGGACCCAGGCCCACCCCGCACGCGCTCGCTAGGCCCGCGCCCTGACCCCGAGAGCGGCTGCCGCGGGGCCGGGATCGCGCAGGTCCCGGCTTGGCCTCCCGCGTGTCGCCGGGCACCGCGGCGGAGCCTGGTGACGTTAGCGCACCGCGCCGCGGACTCCGGTTCCCAGAAGGCCGCGCGCGCCGCGGCAAAGGCAGGTGGGCGCCAGGCCCGGGCTCGGGCGCCAGGGCTCCGAGGCAGAGAGGCGCGCTCCGGCGAGCCGGGCGGCCGGCGCCATGACGCTGTTCCACTTCGGGAACTGCTTCGCCCTGGCCTACTTCCCCTACTTCATCACCTACAAGTGCAGCGGCCTGTGAGTGCGGGGCGGCTGCGGGGCGGCCGCGGGGCAGGGGGGCGCGGGCCGGGCCGACCCCTCACCGCCCGCTCCCGCAGGTCCGAGTACAACGCCTTCTGGAAGTGCGTCCAGGCCGGGGTCACCTACCTCTTCGTGCAGCTGTGCAAGGTGAGGGCGCCAGCTGTGCCGCGCGAGGGCTTCGCCCCCCACCCCACCCCGCCCCGCCCAGACCGCCCGGGGAGGAGCAGGGCTTGGATGGGCTGGAACCCGAGGAGAGGTCCACAAGCAACTTTTTTGTGTATCACTTTTAGTAACATTGAGAACATTCAATTGTATGACTAAGAGGCTTTTGGATACTGCTAAGAGCCTCTAACTAACCCCCAGGGTCCCACCGGCACTGCTACCACTGCCCTGGTGGGTAACCAGCCCCGGCACCTTCAGGCCTGACCCCGATCCCTTGTGATCACCACAGAACCCAGACTTCCAAGCCCCTGCCCTCAATCTCCCCTGCTCTTGCCCCCATCTGGTGGTCCCTCTCCTCATGGAGAGGGAACCCCAGTGTACTGCCCTCCACATAACACACTAACTTCCCAGCAAACCCACGTGGTTGCTCTTCCTCACCTTGAGGTGACCTCTCTGTTTTCTGGTCTCAGATGCTGTTCCTGGCCACTTTCTTTCCCACCTGGGAAGGAGGCATCTATGACTTCATTGGGGTGAGTGGGGCAAGGGAGGGGGAGGGAGTGCAGGAGTGGGGCCCCCTGGCACCTGTGCTTACTCAAGCCTCAACCTGACCCACAGGAGTTCATGAAGGCCAGCGTGGATGTGGCAGACCTGATAGGCCTAAACCTTGTCATGTCCCGGAATGCCGGCAAGGGGGAATACAAGATCATGGTTGCTGCCCTGGGCTGGGCCACCGCCGAGCTCATTATGTCCCGGTGTGTGCAGCAGCCTGGAGCCCAGATTCCTGAGAAAGGACACCTGGGTTCCAGGGGGGTGCCGGAGGGTGGGGGCTCAGATTCTGGGTGCTGAGGGTGTGTGGGTACTGGAGAATCCCTCCCTTTGCTTTCTTCAGCTGCATCCCTCTCTGGGTTGGAGCTCGGGGCATTGAGTTTGACTGGAAATACATCCAGATGAGCATTGACTCCAACATCAGTCTGGTACGCAGTCCTGCTTTCCCACACACGCGCCTTTTTGCTGGTGACTCTACTCCTCCTGAGGCCTGGCCCTGACTTCCCGCTTCCCTCCAGGTCCATTACATCGTCGCATCTGCCCAGGTGTGGATGATAACACGCTATGACCTGTACCACACTTTCCGGCCAGCAGTCCTCCTACTGATGTTCCTTAGCGTCTACAAGGCCTTCGTCATGGAGTGAGCTGGGTGGGGCTCAAGGATGGGCCCAAATGGGTTGGATTATCTCTTCTCCCTTCTTCATCGCGATGTTTCCCCACAGGACCTTCGTCCACCTGTGTTCCCTGGGCAGCTGGACGGCACTTCTGGCCCGAGCAGTGGTGACGGGGCTGCTGGCCCTCAGCACCCTGGCCCTGTATGTCGCTGTTGTCAACGTGCACTCCTAGGCTTGGTGGCCCAGACTTTGACGTACCTTTTCCCTGTCTCCAGGTTTCAGTGAAGTAAACAGTATTTGGAAAGTTGTTTCTGCCTCTATATCTCTGTCTGGAACTATCTACCAACAGTGTGCTCTCCTGGGTGCCAGAGGCCCTTGTTTTAGAGCCAGGTAGACAAGCTGGGAGACTAGCCAGCACTCATCTGTCCTGTGTTCCTGGACCAGTTCCTTTGCTTCCTGTTTTCCGCAAGTTGACTGAGGGCTTGAAGCAGACAGTCTTTAAGCAGTGGCAGAGACCAGGGCCCTCAGGGAACAGGTGATAGAGGGGAGCTAGAATCCAAGAGATGGTTCTTGGGGGCTTCTCCTCGCAGCCTTAACCTGGCCCTCTCCCACATGGCCCTTTCCTGGCTGGTCACCTCCTAGGTTCCCAGCCCCCAAACCAAACCCCCATCCACTTTTTTTTTTTTTTTTGCCACAGCACGCAGCTTGTGGGATTTTAGTTCCCTGACTAGGGATCGAACCCGGGCCCTTGGCAATGGTAGGGTGGAGTCCTAACCACTGGACCGCTGCCAGGAGATTCCCCCCATCCACCTTTTATATGGCAGCCAAGGGGATCTCTCTGAAACCTCAGTCTTACTAGCTCACCCTTCCCTGCTTACAACCATCTGGGGCTCCTCCTTGCACAGGAACAGTCCAGTGACTTGACTCTTGGTTTTGCCCTTGAGGGCCTATTTTGTGATTCTGAGGTCCTCAGATTAAATCCTGGCCTGAGTCTTCTTAGGGTGGAGTACAGAGACAGCTGCAGCCCAGCAGTAGAGCTGTTGAGCCCACCAATTTGGATGTTGTCCTGAATGCCACCCTTCTCATCCCAGCCCTTCCCTGATCTAGTAGGGCCAGCTTCCTGCCCCTTTCTCTCCCCCTCCCTGAGGGGGATGGATTAGAAGCAGGGCTTTGAATGTCATGCTTCAGCTCCACCTGGATGCAAGTCGTGCCCACCTGGGAAGGTGCTCCCCAGTCCTGGTGTTCCCAGTGGGATCCCCCAGGGCATGGGATAGGGCAAGTGCCCCCTCCCTCCCTCCACGAGGCCGTCCAGGTCCTGCGATAATGTTATTTGACCCTGGGCTGAGGAAAGCACCAAGCACAGCTCTGTTCAGCTCTGCTATGAGTCTTGGTGTTTTCAGAGGGAGCATTTACCCTAAGGCGGGGCAACCACCATCCAGCCCCACCTCCTCCTCATCGCTCCTAGTCAAGACAGGGTCCACAGGGGTCTTGGGTGGGGAGGTGAGTGATAGGTCACCCTGAGTTTGATATGAAAAGGGAGTAGATGGGGCGCTCCCCCAGCCCACGTGGGTGGATATGTAGTGGCATTGCTTTCCCCCATACCGCCATCCTATGCCCCACCTAGCCATTTGCACATATTGGGACAGTGAAGGTTGCAGAAATGACTGTTAAACAACTATTTGCTAAGCAGGGACTCTGATCCAGGCCCCTTACTGGTGGCCACCTGTCTGCGAAATAGTCCCAGCTTTCATGGGGCTCAGGGACAATCAGGGAGCACAGGCCAGAGGGATCAGGGCTGTGATGGGTGAAGCCTGGTGGGAGTGGTGGGCCTGATTAGCTAGACTACAGTGATCAGGGCTGTGATGGGAAAAGAGGGCTATGTCTATCCTGGAGGAGAGGATGTGTGAGCTGAGACCAAAAGGATGTTAGTGGAGGCAAAGAGAAGAAAGCAGGTATCAAGGCCCGTGTAAAGGCCTTGAAGTCAGAGAGAGGGCCTGGCCTTTCCAGTGAAACGAGCTGGTTGGAATGAGTTCCGGGGGTGGGGGCTTGTGAGACTGCAGAAGTCAGCAGGGGCCAGATCACAGAAGGCTCTGAGCCTGGGCAGTGGGGAGCCACAGAGAGTTCTAGGCAGGGGAAGGACAGTCAGTTTTGGCTTTAGGAAGTGCTCCTGGCTGCTGGGTGGATGGGGAGACTCAAGCCAGAAGGCCGGCCTGGACCAGGGCAGGGCCGGCAGGGGTAGGAGGAGAGTGGCTAGAAGCAGAGTAGACAGGTGGTGACCAGTTTATTTGGCCAGGTGGTGGGGGGGGGAGTAGGGAGATGACCAGTGAGAAAGGAAAGAGTGAAGGAGTCCAGGGTAACACAAGTTTGGGGTTTGTAAGCTCCCCGAGGGCTCATTACATTTCCCAGGGAGAAGGAGCTGCAATGATGGGACAGAGGAGAGTGGCTAGAAGCAGAGTAGACAGGTGGTGACCAGTTTATTTGGCCAGGTGGTGGGGGGGGAGTAGGGAGATGACCAGTGAGAAAGGAAAGAGTGAAGGAGTCCAGGGTAACACAAGTTTGGGGTTTGTAAGCTCCCCGAGGGCTCATTACATTTCCCAGGGAGAAGGAGCTGCAATGATGGGACAGTGGGTGGGACCAGGTCTGGAGGAGGATGCAGAGGCCAGTGTGGGTCCCCTTGAACATGCCGGGGGGAGGCTGGAGACAGATGTGGGCACCACTGCAGACAGAACTGAGGCCAGTGGGGGAGGGGGTACTGTGCCGATGAGGAAGGAGAAGCCTGGGTTCCAGCCAGAGAGACTCGTCAAAGGGGAAGAGAGGCAAGAAAGGGGACTGGGAAAAGCAGTGGCAAAGGTGGGTGGGGGAGCTGTGGACAGGGGAGTCTCCAACAGGGGAGTTGGAAGGCTAACTTCAGGTGAGGGGTGTGAGGAGGGGACCTGTGACGTGGCCTCCAGGAGTTGGTTGGGACTAACCAGTGATAGGGCGCCCATTGCAGCTGCAAAGGCATAAGTGGAATCAGAGAGGAAACTCCTGTGAAGCGGGGAGGGGATGCTTGAAGTGGAAAAGATTCTGACCAGAGAGGGAGAGTGGATGCTGAGAAAGGAGAGCCCAGAGGTGGTGTTCAGCTAGTGGAGCAGTTAAAGGCACTGCTCTGGAGAGTGCCCGTGGTCACATCCAGCTCGCCTAGAAATGCTGTAACCCTAGGCAAAGAGATGGGAATTCATTCCTCCAAGCAGCGTTTACTGAGTACCTACTATGTGCCAGGCTGTGTTCTAGAAACTGGAGATACAGCCGGGAACAAATAGCCCCTAAGTTGTAGGACTGTGGGAGATCAAAGGGGCTCATGAAAAAACACTTAATAAGACGATGCCCAGCACTGAATAAAAACACAGTGGACGTGAGCTGGTTTATTACTATCATGCAGACATGAGTGTGTTTTTAAAGAAGACCCCCCAAGCAGCCCTCTTGCTGGCCTGGAGTCCTAAGGACAGAGCCACGTCACAGGAGCTGCTAGTTCCCACTCCCCTTCAAAGTCCCCCCACCATTCAGGAGGGGGCTTCCCTGAGGCCAGCTCAGAGGACTGGGCCCAGGGACTGCTCCTCCGGGAGGGTGGATGGGGAAGGGGAGTGGGGAGGGTCTCCCCAAGGTTGGGTTGCCGTGGGCTACGAGAGCAGACGCAGGTGGGGCTGGGACTCTTGACTGCTCAGATGTTTTGGTGGCTGTCCGGAGGGTCCCATGTGTCCCCCACCCCCACCCCTACTGTGGTGGATTCGAGGATGGCTTGAAGGCAGCGGTCCTTCTAATAGTAGAGTTCCTGGTCCCACCAGCCTGGGAGAGAGAGAGAGAAAGGAGACTCAGTGCTGGGGGGATTCAGGGCTGGGGTGGGGGGAGCCAGGGGCTCAGAGGTTATAGCTCAGTGGTGGTTTGATATGGAGGGTCAAGGGCTTGGAGGTCAAGTACTGGAAATCAGAGGTCAGGGCCGCTGCCCTGAGAAAGTTTCAGCCCTCCACCCCCAGGTCCCCAGTCTCCACACTCACTCCCTGGGCAGCAGCGAACTCCAAGTTTCCGGATCTCATCATAGACGAAGATGAGGAGGCCAAAGGGCATGGGGACCAGCCACCACTGGTACCTGAGGCACGGGCGAGATGGCAAGGTCAAGGCTATCCCCAGGTCTGTGTCCTGCACGCCCACCCCGATGCAGCTCATGACCCCCGCACCGAATGGGCATGAAGTTGAAGATGTTGGGCATTCCGGGGCAGTAGCACAGGAAGCAGCCGATGCAGACCTGGAACACGATGGCGATCACCAGGATCCTGTTCCTGCAGGTGGGGCAGGATGGGAGAGGCTCAGACTGGCGGACACAGGACAAAGATAGGCCATGAGGAGCTGGGGACCGGATGGAAATCAGGGTACTGGGTCAGACGAGGTCAGATAGCAGCAGCAGGGAGATGTTCTAAACATCGAACACTGGCATGGCTCGCACCTCTCCAACGGTGGACACCAACCCTGTCAGCATCACCCCGTTAGCTGATGAAACATAGATGGGCCGGTTGAGAGGCATGAGGTGGGAGCTATTGGCCAGCTATTGATAAGGAATGTTAGCACCTGCACCGGCACATCAGCACATCCATTGCTGGGGTTTGCTGGCTGCAGTAAGCCCTGGTCAGGACCTGCTGGGAGTTGCAACCAGGGCTCGGAGGGCAGGGTGGGGGCGGGGCTGGGGCCAGCTGGGGACACCTGAAGAAGCCCTGCTGGAAGGCAGAGAGGCGGCGTGTCTTGCGGATGAGGACGTCGGCGATCTGGCACATCTCGATGCTGATGAAGAACACGGTGTAACAGGTGTACTGCTGGTACAGGCGCTGCCCGAACGTCTGTGGGCCAGGAGAGAACACAAGCGGCCTGAACCCAGGCGGAGAGCCTCTGCAGGCAGCCGGGCATGCGGGGCCTAGGGCCACGAACCCCTAAATGCTCCTTCCCTTGCGTCAGAGGCTGGGGTGGGGGCAGAGGAGAGATGCAGGATCTGCCACGTTTGCAGGGCCCCAGAGTGCGGGGCCTAGAAACCTGGTCTAGTGCAGCTTGGCCGTCACTGCCTGGGCAAGCAGTAGGCCAGGCCAGTTGCTCTCATAATGAAAAGAGTGATGTAGAATGTCCTGGGCACCCGAAAGGAGGCACCTGGGAAAAGGGAATTCGAATCCTGACGCAGGATTTTCAGAGTCCAGTGACTCCAGGACCCAGGCAGATGGCAAGAATGACCAAAGTGGGCCAGGTGGGCCTTTGAGGAACACGACACATGCCCTTTCAAAGGGGGTAGCCACTATTCAGTCCATTTCTTCAGTATAACTATTTTTATACATATCAGTTGATTGTGTAAGGAACACTTACTATGCTCCAGGTCTCAAGTGTTTCACACGTATTATCTCATTTAATCCTCCTAATAATCCTAAGAGGTGGATTGGTGGTATTCAAACTTCAACATGCATCAGAATCCCCAGAAGAACTGGTTAAAACACAAGCCCCACCCCCAGAGTTTCTGATCCCAGAGGTCTGAGGGGGAAACCGAGAATCTACATTTCAAACAATGCCGATGCTGCTGGTCTGGGGACCACACGGTGAAAATCACTGCGGTGAAAATCACTGAGGTGATATCAGTGTATTAGTGTGCGCTCCACTTTAGAGGTGGGCAAACTGAGGCACAGAGAGGCAAAATGCCGTGCCCAGGGTCACACAGCTGTGAGGAGCAGTGGCAGACAACGAATCCAAGCAGTTTGGCTCTAACATCTATGTTCTTAACCATGACAGTAAATGTTTAAGGGGAACATCCTGATCTGTCGCTCTGTAGGGCAAACTAAACACACCTGCTAGCCAGATCTAGCCTCTCTGTGCTCCAGACTTTCACTCAAGTCAGCCACACATGCAAATACTCTGTGTGAGTGATGCTGCGGGGAAAATAACAGAATGGGGGTGGGGGGTGGGGGGGTGGGGGGGTGGTACTGGCTCCACCCCTGAGACGATGTGTTGCTGTCAGGGCAGAGAGGACCCATCTGCAGCTGGGGTCATCAGAAGCAGGAGTTCGGAGCTCAGGACAGTGGTGGGAAAGGCCCCTCACCCCAGAGCTGGCAGAGAGCCTGGGTGTCTGGGAGGCTCTGGCTGAGCTCAGTCACACGTGGAGGAATGAGCGTGGGCCACACTCAAGGTAGGTGGCATCCCATGAGTCACGGGACTCATGGGATGGGGCAGGGGCTCACCCACTCCTGGCCATAGCTGTCCTGCAGATCTTGTAGGTGGTGGTCCTCCCAGTGTGGCCGGAGCCCCACACACAGCAATGGGAACCAGCCCTCCTGGGCCATGGCCGTGAAGTAGTCAGTGAAGCCAGCGAATGACTGGATGGCACCTGGGAGAGAGGCAAGGAGGCACAGGGAGACAGAGATGCAGACACAGAGAGACAGGGTCAGGGACATACACACAGAGACAGGAACACAGAAACAGTGGCATGGAGACAGACAAGAACACAGTGACAGACATGGAGAGACAGACAGAGAGACAAGGACTCCAAGAGAGATCGACAGGGACACAAGAGACAGGACACAGAGAGAGGCAGGAACAGAGACACACCCAGAGAACTCAAAAAAGACAGGAGGCAGTGACCCAGAGACAGGGTCATGGAGAATGAGGCCTGGGACAGAGAAGGGACACTGGGGACCACAGAGACCATTGTGTGCAGACAAGGACCCAGAGAATGACAGAGACCCAGAATCAAATGCAGACGCCAAGATCCAGAACAAGGCAGAGAGAGCCCCGGTTAGACTCCACGGCAGGCGAGCAGCCCTGCAGGGGAGCCCCCGCCCTGCCCCCCGCCCCGGGGCGCGCACCGATCTGGAAGTAGGAGTAGGCAGCCAGGGGCTCGTTGACTAATCGGTCACGCTTCGGGTTCCGCGGACGCAGGTGCATGATGTCACTCTCGGCCTTCTCGTACGCCAGGGACACAGAGGGGAACTGGCCAGGAGTGGAAGGAACCGGGGTTGATGGCTCGCCTGGGCCCCTGTCCCTGACTCTCTGGAGCCCCCTCCCCGCTGCAGTGGGCAGGGACAGAAGTGAGGTTAGGAGGCAGGACCCACGGTGACCACACAGCCACACCTGCCTGGACAGCCTGGCCCTTGTCAGGAACGTCGGCATATCCAGTCCACATGTGTGTGCCCATCTGTCTTGGTGTCCGTCTCCATCAGAGCATCTGCATTATCTCTGCTATTGGGTGTTCTCTGTCTCTGCCTTTCTCTGCCCCCCTCCTCCCCATCCTCCTTCTCTCTGTCTGTTTCTTCTCTGGGGTCCTCTGGTCTTGGCCTGTTTCCCTGTCGCACGCTCGTTCTCTCTTTCTGTCCCTTACTTTCTTCATTTCTTTGTCCCCATCTCCAGTCT
>NW_021147031.1:0-674 GCF_002837175.3 Physeter macrocephalus
AGGCCTCGGTGGGCTTGTCTCCTATTCTCCAGGCGGAGTGCCATTTCCAGGGGCCATGAGGAGGCCAGCCAGGTTGGGCCAAGAGCGATGGTATCACTGTGACACTCAAAATCTAGAAACAATAAATGCTGGAGAGGGTGTGGAGAAAAGGGAACCCTCTTGTACTGTTGGTGGGAATGTAAATGGATACAGCCACTATGGAGAACAGTGTAGAGGTTCCTTAAAAAACTAAAAATAGGGCTTCCCTGGTGGCGCAGTGGTTGGGAGTCTGCTTGCCAATGCAGGGGACGTGGGTTCGTGCCCCGGTCCGGGAGGATCCCACATGCCACAGAGCGGCTGGGCCCGTGGGCTGTGGCCGCTGGGCCTGCGCTTCCGGATCCTGTGCTCCGCAACGGGAGAGGCCACAGCGGTGGGAGACCTGCGTACTGCAAAAAAAAAAAAAAAAAAAAAAAAAAAAAAAATCACTAAAAATAGCACTACCATATGACCCAGCAATCCCACTACTGGGCATATACCCTGAGAAAACCATCATTCAAAAAGAGTCATGTACCACAATGTTCATTGCAGCTCTATTTACGATAGCCAGGACATGGAAGCAACCTAAGTGTCCATCATCGGATGAATGGATAAAGAAGATGTGGCACATATATACAATGGAATATTACTCAGCCATA